>NC_073693.1:173001077-173126077 GCF_029784155.1 Uranotaenia lowii
CCATATCCGTTCATGAAACGGTATCCATCAGGAAGACCACGATCTGCGAACAAGAACATGGTCTGGTGAGTGGTTTCCGGACGCAGGGTGATGAAGTCCCAGAACATATCAGGATCCTTTAGATGGGTTGCTGGATTACGTTTCTGAGTATGGATAAAGCTAGGGAACAGGATAGGATCACGAATGAAGAAGATTGGGGTGTTGTTTCCAGTAAGATCCCAGACGCCATCGTCGGTGTAGAACTTGACGGCGAAACCACGTGGATCGCGAGCAGTATCAGCCGATCCGCTCTCGCCTCCTACCGTGGAGAATCGCACCGCAACTGGAGTTTTCTTTCCGATTTTCTCGAAAAGCTTGGCTCCACAGTACTTCGTGATGTCATGGGTCACCTCGAAATAACCGAAAGCGCCGGCACCCTTGGCGTGCACAACACGTTCCGGGATGCGCTCGCGGTCGAAATGAGCCAGCACCTCAAGAAGAGTCGAGTCCTGGAGCATGACAGGCCCACGCTCACCGGCGGTTACTACCGCCGACATCGTCCCAACGCGAGCGCCATTGGCGTCGGTGCAGACCAACTTTTCCTGAAAAACAAAGAAGAAGAGATTTTTGTTAGTATTTGACAGTATATTAAACATGCTTTTGATACGAGTGCAGTGGTTTTAATTCAAAATATTGATAGAGCTTCAGTAGTTTATTTTACCAAACTAGTTCTACAATTTGGAAAAAAAATTGTAATTGATGATTTTGACGTCTAACGGGAACGGCCTGTGTATCTTGTAGCGTTCTGAAACGGGTTGATAAGCTTTTTATGCCCTTCTAAATGTGCACGATGGCAAACATTTATATAAGAAAACTCAAATCATTGACATAAAGCTACGTTTTATAAGTATTTCAGTTTGATAAATTATTTTAAGTTCAACTGATTTGTATAAGATGGTCATTCTTAAAACACTTACGGTGAATGTTGAATAATAAACCTGAGAACCTAAATCAAACAACTGATAGCAGATAGCAGAAGGCGAACTTGTTGTTGCGCTGATACATCTGCTGTGCCAATTGAGACACTTTCACTCTACCTGTATTGAAAAAAGACCGGTGAATGACTTTGCATTTTACGTAGGTCGTTCAATGTAAAAAAACATCCGAGTGAGCAATAATAAATGAGATCCCCACCTGGAACGCTCCCAAACCTTTCGCCACTTTCGCTTAATTCTAGGACAGAAACATTGCTAATTGCCCTTTAAGGAATATCTACATATGTTTGTGAGAATAAAAGCCAACTCTTTGACCTTTGGGATTTGTAGAATACATAAGGTCCCTGAAACAATCTATCTCAAAGGGATATCTATAGAAAACATACCTCACCCAAATTCGCGAGAGCATTGTAACGAACAAGGCATTAAGAAATTCGTTATTCGAATGCGAAGGAAAAAGTCGCGTGGTGAAAGGGAAAGTCTCCCTATGGGTACACAAAGTTTGCAATTAATGACAGCAGCATTGGTCAGCCCAACACGATCGATAAGAACTTTGAAATAGTCGATTAGAATTAGCATACAAGGTCACTCGACGACACGGCTGACATGCAAAGTTCCAATTCAAACTGATGAATGTGTGTCATTTGAATGTGGTGATTTTACCGAGCTCTAAAAACAAACGATTTTGATGACCAGCAACCAATTTTTCATTTCAATTTAAACACTTTGAATGAAAAAAAATCAAGATTAGACATTTGAAATTATTGTTATGGTTGCTAAAGTTTGAACCAAAAAACATAAAAATGCTGGTGCTTTTTCGACTTCCTCAGGGATTTGATGTATTTGTATTCGAGTCATTCTGACTCATCAAACTCTGTACGAAACTGCGCCAAAGTCAAGAAAACATTGCTCAGAATGACTGGGCAGATGAAGCCGAAAATTAAATTGTAATCAATAACTCTTGAGTAACGGTTACCTTCATGTTTTAAATTTATCATTTTTTTAGAAGGGTTCCACATCTCATGCGTACGAGAGTTCGATGAACTTGGAACAAAATTTCAAAGTAAATTTTCATAAAAATTGCTCATTTGGGTTCCATATGGGGAGAATGCTGATCACTAAGAAAGTGACATTGCTGAAGTTAATCGAATTTCCTTTTCTAGTTCATATCCTTTCCTAGTTAGCAAATAAATCGAGAAAAAAGTACAAAAGTTCAAAATTTAAAAAAAAAGATTAGGTCTTATTTTTCTTCATTTATCAAAAAATCATTCCGTATTTCGGTCTTTTACAACATATATATTTTTGTTGTAATTTTCCAAAAAAACATTTTATTGAAATAAACATTGGTCTTGTGCAAAAATAAATTTCGTTCTTTTTTTAGCAAACGGATTATACAGTACCAAGGTTGCCGAAAAAAAATCTGTGTTTTAACGAAAAAAAATCTGACTTTTAAGTGATTTAAGCTAAAAATTCTGTGACGGTTTTCTGTGAGACTTTTCCATAAATTTTATACAAAAATCATGTCAAAGTGAGTCTTATTTATATTTAAGGGTGTTCAATAAGTACGAATACACTTCTGATCTTCTTGTTGTGGTAAGCGCGTAGCCGATACCTACATCCAATATTTTTTTAGAGTGATTTTGTACTACTATCAGACCAACTATCGGTGGTACCGAAAAGTCTATTTAACTGATTTTTTGAACAAAATGAATGGCTCACAATTCATCAACTGTAATCTTTTTGGCTTAATTCTCGTAATCATAGATGTTGTGAACAATAAACGTATACAGAATTCCTTTACTAGTCCCATTCAAAACCATATTTCTTCGTTTTGGTACTGAATGTCGAAAAAACAGTTGCGTGCTAACTGAATTTCATCTAAAATCTAAAAGCTTGTCAAAATGATGGTGGATAGAGTTATTCAACATCAGATATAGAAGATAAACATAAAAAATATGCTAGTGTAACTAGTAGAAAGTTTACATGGGTATTTTTGTTGTGGATCCTTTTGCATGTAGTGTCAATTTTACAGACTATTTCACGCAGAAAAAATGAGTTATTTGCATATTTAATCTTAAAACAAAAGATTCCCAGTCCCCTCAATATTACTATTACCACAATAATTGGTGTGCAGCAGTTTTAAACGGTCTGTCAATTCGATGAAAATTTATAAATTCTGACGAGTGAATTCAAAGTTATCGTGGTTTTAATGTGTATTCGAACTTATTGAACACTTTGTAGACAAATTAATCAACATAAGCAATTTTCGGGTATTTTTGTTCCAATTTCAAGTTAATAACTAAAAATTTATATTGACAAAAAAAATAACTTTAAAAAATGTCCAAAACTTGAAAATTTGGAATCTGTGAATATTTTAAAAATTTTGTGATCTGTGACACAGATTCTGTGATAAAAATTTGCTTAAAATTCTGTGAAATTATAGATTTTTCTGTGATTTCGGTAACCTTATACAGTACTTGTATAGGAGTTACTTATTTTAAAAGAGAGATTTAGTAGGTATTTTTCGGCTATGCAAATATTGTTTTTGGATGAAAATATGAAGAGGACATTCAAAAGCCTCTTGAGTACTGGATGCAGCTATTTTGCTCCTTCAATCTTTAAAAATCAGTTTAACAAACTCGAGATGCAATCGCGTTGTGTTTTTATCAAAGGACTGAAGCAACTGTCAAACCACATACAAACGGACCGTACTGACTTTTTGGAACCAGAACGTCAGTTTCCTTTTCATTTCAATGGCATTTTGGTACCAAAACGTCAGTGCGGTATAGAAATGTCAGTTCGGAAATTTTCTTCTCTTTCAGCCCCTTGGTTTTTATGCCACAGAAAAATAAAACTGATAAGACGGTAAATTGAAGAACAAAACACGGAAAAATCACTAGTGATTTTTGTGTTTAACAAGCAGGTTTAATCAAATATATTTAATTTACAGTCCTAAAAAAATCTCATTAATTTAACTTAACCTAAGTTTTTAATTTTGACTTTGGGTACAAAGTTTGTTATTTTGAGCAAAATTAACATGATGAACAATTTGGGTAGCTTTTGGGTAGTATAATATATTATGAAAAATTCAAATTTCAAATTTCTCCCCCATTTCTCTTGATATATCATATACAGTGAGGGGCAAAATAAAGTGTCCAAATTATTTTTTTATCATTTCTTTTATTTTTCTGGTTAAAATTCAACGAAAACACATCGTAATCATTTTTAAAATATTGTTTATAATGTTCTTTTCAATTTTTGTTAATGTTGCGCTGGTAAAAAAATAAAGTTTTTCTGATAGAAAAAAAAATTGATATTCAAAAAAAAAAAAAAAAATGGGCAAAATAAAGTGTCCAACTCAAAAATCAATATAATTTCGATAAGTTTCCATCGCGAGGCCCCTCGAATTTGTTTGTTTTGTGTATTTTGACGTTTCATAAACAACTGGCTTGGCTCTGGAGTATTCAAACAGGTGTCTACATTCGAATAAGTTGTAAAATATGGAGAACGCATAAATTTCTGGTTCCTTTCCGTTGTCCATTCGGAAACTGGTTGTTCGTGATGTGAATAACGGTCAAAGGCACCGGGAAGTGGCCAAGCACTACGAAATCAGCAAGACAGCGTAGTATCTGCAAGACAGTATCAAAAATCATGAAGAAGATGAAAACGTTCGGATCGGAGATGGATCGCCCAGGAAGAGGACTGAAGCTCAAGACAGATGCCAGAACGGACAAGAAAATCATTCTTGAAGAGAAGAAAAACGCAATAATAACGATCCGGCAGATACAGGAAGAGCTGCAATTTTCGGTATTGCGTTGTACTGTCCGTCGCCGCATCCATGTAAAGGAGTACCATAGAAAGATCGCAGTGAGAAGGCCAGGTGAACATCAGCCAGGTGAACAAGGCTAGGCGGCTCAAGTCAAGGAACACGTCGATATACGGCTCGAGTACTGGAAAACATTGTTGTGGGCCGACGAATCCAAATTCGAGCTATTCAACCGGAAGAAGCGGGATCATATGTGGCGCAAGTCGGGTGAGGAGCTCCAAGATCGCCATATCCAAGGAACAGTCAAGCACGGAGGAGGTAACGTGATGGTGTGGGGGTGCTTTTCTTGGGGTGGGGTGGGTAATTTGGTAAAAATTGACGGAATCATGACAGCTGAGTCATATTCCAATATCCTGCGGGAAAACCTCGAGGTATCCCTCATCAAGACGGGCCTCGAATATATATAACGATATAACGAATAACGACCCGAAGCATACGGCCAATCTGATGAAGTCATTTTCCCGTTCCTGCCGCATCAAACCCCTTGAATGGCCCCCACAAAGTCCTGAACCCTATCGAAAATCTGTGGGCTATCCTCGATGCTCTGATTGATAAGAATGGTGTGACAAATTAAAAATACTTATTTTGCTGCCATGGAGCATGCGTGGGAGGAACTCGACCCACAATACTTGCACAACCCTGGTTGAAAGTATACCAAAGCACTTGCAGGAGGTGTTGAAGGCCGAAGGAGACCATACCCATTATTAAATCGTTCTTGTTTGCCTTCGGTTTGAATAAATTTGAAGCTGTACCGATCTGGACACTTTATTTTGCCTCTGTTTTATTTGAAATATTAACTGTTTTTTTTCTATCAGAAAAACTTTTTTTTTACCAGCGCAACATTAACAAAAATTGAAAAGAACATAATAAACAATATTTAAAAAATGATTACGATGTGTTTTCGTTGAATTTTAACCAGGAAAATAAAAGAAATAGAAAAAAAATAATTTGGACACTTTATTTTGCCCCTCACTGTATATCGAGTTTTGCTCTCTAAGCTCATTGGTGTTGGGGAAAAGTGATAGAAATTTTGACACTTGAAGCACATTTTGAAAATTTTTCCATGCAAAAATGTTTTCAAGATCTTTGGGCGTTGTATTTTTTTACAGCACTGTTTCTTTTCCAGCCGTATGTGATAGAAATATTGCTATTTTTGCATCACAGCATGCGAAAATACAACACGTGTTGTAAAAACTCTTGAAGGCTACATATCTTGAAATGTTTTCGCATGGTAATGTTTTCAAAATGTGCCAAAAGTGTCAAAATTTCTACCACTTTCTACCAACACCAGTGAACTTTCTCTAAGAGCAAGTTGGGAAAAAGTGGTAGAAATTTTGACACTTACGGCACATTTTGAAAATTTTCCCATGCAAAAACATTTTCAAGATCTGTGGACTTCTATAGTTTTTTTTACAACACGTGTTGTATTTTCGCATGCTGTGATGCAAAAATAGCAATATTTCTATCACATACGGTTGAAATAGAAACAGTGATGTAAAAAAATACACTCGGTTGAATAATTCTACTGATTCAAAGCAATCAGTTTTTTACGGATATTGCCGGTAAATAATTTAATAATAATAGCCCGGATCTGTACGACCTGGATACGTGTAAGCGAAATTATGGAATGCTTATATAGTGTACAGATGGGAACTCCAATAAGTGTGTTACTTGTACACTAAGATCAATCGGTTTCCAGCAACACAACAAAAAAAAAATGCTGGACACGTTCAGTAATCCAACCAAACCATATAATCTAAACTTTTAAATAATATACTTACTAAAGCTTGCTTCATTTAGATTTGGAACAAACTTTTGCTCATATTGTGCCGCTCCTGGTGGATGGATTTCGAAGTTCTTGGCGCCCACGTGTCGGGAATTTTGTCAGCTTCACGTATGTATTTTTGACATTCCGCAAATCGACTGTACTTTGTAAACAATCAACATGTAAATCAAAATAAAGGAAAAAATGTGCACTGTTATTTGAAAATCCATTGTGGTCTGCATCTAGGCTAGCTAAAAAGCTGAAATTGCCCAGAAATACCGTATGGCGCGTTATCAAACGGTATAAGAAGACATTGACGACAATTCGGAAGCCTCAAGCCAATTATCGGAGTGGAACAGTCGACCGGAAACTGCGTGGTAAGATTTTGAAGACGATAAAGAGGAATTCCATTCTAACGGACCTTGATTTGGCCAGCAAATTCGGTGCTGCCCATAGTGCCGTGAGGAGAATTCGACTCCGGGAAGGAATCAAGTCATATCGAGCTTGCAAACAGCCAAATCGGACCATAAAACAGAGCAGTGTGTAAATTTGTTTTTGCTGACAAATTTGCACGAAAGTTAATATAAGACAATGACGTCGAAACTATACCAAAAAGAGTGTCTCCATAACCGATTTTTGCCGTTCCTTCGATCCCACGACCATCCCGAAAGAGGTCTAGTTTGTTCCGAAAACCCTTAGCTCACCCAACTGCCCTCAGTTCCACCCTATTGAGAAATACTGGGCAATCATGAAGAGGAGACTTAAGGCAAAGGGAAAGGTTGTCAAAGACATCAATCAGATGAAGATCTGGTGGAATAAGATAGCTAAAACGATGGACGAAGAAGGTGTGCGCCGCCTAGTGAGCCGTGTTGCAGGAAGAGTCCGAAAATTCCTTCGAAATCGTGACAAATAATTTTATCCTTTTTTAAAGTATGAAGAAAACGCTACATTTGTATAAAAAAGGTCTTGAGTTCAACTGAAATACAGGCAATTGTTGTAGTTCCAATTCAACCTGAAGCAAGCTTCAGTGTTCCCTGTTTCTGTTCTGCTTGTTTATTTTATTGCTTTAAATTAAATGTCATTTTTCAACTTATTCGGTAAGAGACACAATTGATTTTATGCCGATCAAACATAAGGTAAAGGGAAACGTGGCGAAGACTAGAACAGCATAAATTTAATTTTTCTCAAAAAAAATCAATAAGCAGCCATTTTACAAAAATTATATTTGCTTCGTTAGATAATTTATTTTAAGTCTCGATAATAGATTTTAACATCATCTCGTTGATGGAGTTATTAACAGTTCTAGAATGTTTATTTTTCCTATCTTTGCATCTTCTCTCCGCCATTCGTGTATGATTTAATATGCAGAAAACGTTGCTATCATCGTTGCATTGATACGCTCACTGCACATCAGACAGGCATCGTACAGTTTGTTTTTCTTCCTTTAAACACTTGAACCAAAGCCAAAGTTGTGCCTATACCTCACTTACTCGAAGAACAAACCCACGGCTTCATGGAGTATATTCCACCAGTTGCGATAATGACCGTTGAAATTAATCGATTTAAGTTTACTTTTGAAAGGAGGCTAGGCGACAGCGATAAGCATGAGTTCAACGTGCGTTAAGATAAAGCTTAAAATCGTCATTTTGAAAAAGCGCGATAAGCTCATGAAGTAATGTAAATTTTTCGGAGTTCAATATTTCTAATTTGTTCAATCGCTGGAAAAAAGTGTTCTCTTTTGAATATCTCATCTAAACTAAGGCCCCGATTATTCAAACTCTGATCCAAAGATCGCGATTGGACCTCTGCCTGCAGCCATACTCAAAAGTTGTACCGCGACGCTTACAGACCAAAGCGATGTCCACAAGACCGGTATGCGTTCATATGGACGTAATCAACAAAAAAACAAAGAATCAAACTGAGTGAAAGAAGAAGAAGCTTGTCCAAAGAAGCGAACCCCATCAAGCCGGGCACTTCTTGTAAAGGTAGTTGTTCTTCGAACGCATTTGAAATGCTCACCGGAAACCGGTTGCACTTCCAATAAAATCGACTTACTTATACTCAAGCATATAGTAAACATTAGAATGGTTCAGACAAGTGGTTATGATATAACTGTTAAAATTCACATTCTCGATTTCTTTCCTATCATTTATCACCTATCTCCTTGCTGAAGTACCAGGTATGTACTCAGTTGCAGAACTGATTGCGATTTGAATTTGCGACTTGATATTTGCTGATTCCGATTGGCCAAATGTGGTCAAACCTAATTTGAAAGTTCTGGATTAAAATGAATGAATTTATTTTCTCCTCATGAATTTGATAGGTAACATCATTTTAAAATGATTTTTTTTGCATGAGCCGTTCTAGTTAATATAATTTAATCGAAGAAGGGAGTCGCTTAGGCGTTGGGGTAGTCGTTAATCAGTCAGCGCCACCGTCCTCGTCAATGTGCCGCACCGCACTTTTCGCTTCTCGAACTCGATTCCCACCCATTTCACCGGTCAGGCAGACTGGAGAAAGGAGTACCTACCTAGGTAGATTGAAGAACTGGTTTTGCATTTTTAGTACCGCATGCTCTAAAACTTGCGTTCGTGTTCCAGGCAAAATCTTCATCGTAACCGTCTCGTCGCGAAAAGCTCCTTTACGGCGAACGGTTTGGCCCCATGAATTTCTGATTTGAGAGCTAACTACACCTAGCCACAATTAATCGGCATCAGTTTGAACTCTTTTGGCTTTTTATTTTAACTTGTCGATGAGAGCAGGAAACCATATGTATTGCTGCCTATACCTATAGATTAAGTGATCGATTTTAAATCTTAAAGTATTCAACGAGTAGCTTTATATTTAAAACTTGAAAAAATAAAGAAATTTCTTGCATAAACTGCCAATCTAAACGTCAATGAACTCCGCACCAAACTTTATACAATACAAACATTTTTAGACGCCTGGACAAACAACATGAGGCACTAATTTTATTTATTTACGAAATAAAAAGACAATATTTGTAAGCAGTGAAGGAAAAACTTTAGATATTCGGAATGCTCAAGTTTTTTTAATCGAAGCAGCTCAAAGAAAGAATAAAATTGTTCCGCTATGTTGTCTGTTTTATCCATCATTTCATTTTCCACTTTTATAAAATATTTCTGCCAACTGTATTTACACCATCCAAATGTTTTTTTTTTAATTTAAATTCAAAGTTTAGGCAAACATGAGGATTTTAAAATAATTAACGATAAATACATAGTTTGCAGTTTGAATGTGTGATATCCTTTTTACTTCCAATTTCAATTAGATTAGTTGATAGGTTCTCTAAATTGATTGAACAATATAAATTTTGATTGATTTTTAAAGAGTCATCTACATTTTCTGATTGAAAAAAATTGATCTAAAATTTTGATTAAAAAAAAATGAAAAACATTCTTAACACTAAACATACCGACACTTTGTATATACCTATTCATACCGCGAGCGGTCAAATGACGGCAAACACCGTTTTCGCTAAAACTCCCTTGTTTCTCAACCGATTTCTACCAAATTTATAGTTTTGAAAAGCTTATAATTCGACTCAAATATGTTTTTCAGACAATTTTCAGCTACAATCAATAACTTTAAAGTTATTTACAGTACAAGAAAAATTTTATGAAAAAACATGCTTCAGGAAAAAGGTTGTAAATCAGTTATAAGGAGCTCGAAAAAAATTTCACTTAGTGCCTGAGAAAGCTGAAGTTAGAAGCTATATGTTGCACATATGGAAAAAATTTTTGAAAATTTTCTAAGATCATGGCCACAAAAAATGTAAAAAAGTTGTGTAAAACCCGTACTTTTCAATCAATCAACCGCCAAAGCTGTTCCTGTTACAGTAGAAAATTTTGAAAAAGTGAATTGAAAAGTAGACGTAATTTGTCACATTTTGGCATCTTTAGATTTTTAAAATACTAAATACATAATTTTTGACGGCTTTTCAAAGGTAGTGGTTTTGCGAACTTTTTATGAATCTGGATTTTCTGAGACAATCCCTACACCCAAATTCAGCTTTGCACTGGATTTTGAGTACGTTAACGTAAGATTTAGGCAATAAAACTATATGTAAAAGAACGCAAATTTCATGCCGGTTCTAGTGATGTAACTGCATTGGCGGTGCAATGCTTTACAAAAGTATAATAAATATATTTCTGAAAGTAAAACTAGAAAATTTGAGCTAATGCTTGTTTGTTTTTTCGTTTCCTTTCATCCGTCTTCGTGTGCAAAATAGCTTTGAGATATTACCACCCACTGCGCCCGTCTGCCAAGCAAGAATTTGTGCTGACTTCTCAAAATTCAGAAACTAGTTCACTGTTTTATTTATCATATTTTTTCCAAGCATTGCACCGCCAATGCAGTTACACCACTAGAACCGGTATGAAATAAGCTTTCTTTTGCATATAGTTTTATTGCCTAAACCTTACGTTAACGTACTCAAAATCCAGTGCAAAGCTGAGCTTAGCTGTAGGAATTGTCTTAGAAAATCCAAATTGAAAAAAAGTTCGAAAAACAGCTACCTTTGAAAAGTCGTCATAAATTATGTACTTCGTATTTCAAAAATCTAAAGATGCCAAAATGTGACAAATTACGTCTACTTTTCAATTCACTTTTTCAAAATTTTCTACTGTAACAGGAACAGCTTTGGCGGTTGATTGATTGAAAAGTACGGGTTTTACACAACTTTTTTATTTTTTTTGTGGCCATGATCTTAGAAAATTTTCATAAAATGTTTCCATATGTGCAACATATAGCTTCTAACTTCAGCTTTCTCAGGCACTAAGTGAATTTTTTTTCGAGCACTTAATAACTGATTTACAACCTTTTTCCTGAAGCATGTTTTTTCATAAAATTTTTCTTGTACTGTAATTAACTTTAAATTTATTGATTGTAGCTGAAAATTGTCTGAAAAACATATTTGAGTCGAATTATAAGCTTTTCAAAACTATAAATTTGGTAGAAATCGGTTGAGAAACAAGGGAGTTTTAGCGAAAACGGTGTTTGCCGTCATTTGACCGCTCGCGGTATGAATAGGTATACCACATACGTTATTCGAAAACCGTAACACTTAAAAAAAATTTAAAAACGCAAAAATACTTGCATTTCAAAAACAAAAATAGTCCTGTCGTTAAATTTGCGAAAAAACAATTATATAAGGCGTAATCATCGTTTAAAGTTCAAAAACCGTCATTTGACCGCCTCCGGTACGTTTAGTGTTAAATCAGTGAGATTTTTCTTCTAAATCAACTTATGAATTTTTGCAATCGTATTCTTGATTTAAATTGTATTTACCCAAAATGAAACGAGATTGAAAGAGGGGAGCCCTTCCAGATTGAAAACATTTCGAATCGTATTCGAATTTAAATTTTTCACAGTACATATTGAAAACTTCAACTGTTTTCTGATTTTTCATCACCTGAGATTTTTTAATGTTTGAAAAGTTGATCTGATTCTAAATCCACAAATAGCATATCAGAATAAAGGGCGAACACTAAATTATTGCGAAATATTCATCAGGGCATGACTTTTTTACCATAGGATAAAAATCAAGCAAATTTTGCACACTTTCTCATTGATGTGTATTGTTTACATGCTGTTAAACTCGAAGTCGTGTTTATCGATTCAACGAAAATGGAGGTGAACCAACGCCAACGCAATCGAGAAAACAAATTCTTTCCAAACACCCTGCATTTTCTGACCTGTCGCACCGGCAGTTGGGAAAAATATTGAACATTCACCATTCAACCGTCTCCAGAGTGTTGAAGCGGTTCCAGGAGCAGTTAACCACGGCAAAGTAGCTAAAACAAAACCGAGACCAGAGAACAAAAAGACGGAGGGAAATGTGAAGCGGATGATTAAAGCAAATCCCAACGTCTCAAGCCGTGATTTGGCTGAAAAGATCGGAAAGTCGCAGAGCTACGTCCAGAATGCAAAAAAGAGAGCTGGACTACATACATACAAGTTACAGAACTTCCCAAACCGCGATGAGCGGCAACAATCGGCAACTAAAACTCGGGCACGGAAGCTCTACGAGAAAATGCTGAAAAAATATGGCTGCTGTGTGATGGACGACGAAACGTATATAAAAGCCGATTTTAAGCTAATTCCGGGGTTGGAGTTTTTCATCGGCAAGAGCGAGTTCGATGTGGACGACAAATTTAAAAGGAAGAAAATGTCGAAGTTCGTCCCAAATATCTCGTTTGGCAGGCCATCTGCTCTTGCGGGCTGAGGAGTGAGTCTTTCGTGTCGTGACAAAGGGCACAGTAAATGACGAGATCTACAAATCTGAGTGCCTTGAGAAGCGCCTTATGGCATCATCCCACCACTCTGAAAGTGTCCTGGAGTAGTATGAGGTCAACTCTGTTAATTTTGTTCCAAAGGACATGAACCCGCCAAACTGCCCGGAGCTGCGCCCGGTGAAGCAGTACTGGGCAATAATGAACCGGGAACTTCGGAAGAGCAAGAAGACAGTCAAAAACGAAAAGAACATGTTAGGAAAATGGAAAAAAACTGAGAAACTGGTACCGGATGACACTGTAAAGACTTTGATGGAGGGCATCAAGCTAAAATGCGTTCAATTTTACACTCAAGGCTCCATATGTTAATTTATCTTTTGATTTTTGAAGTAAATATAAGTATAAAACTACTCTAAAATTTTCGTTTGATTCTAAACACTATTAAAAAATTGGCATGACATTTTCGGTGTCTCAATAATTTTCGCTTTTGCCCTTTATGCACCTCATGTCTCTTTTTAAAATCGACTGGTAGTTCTGTAAATTGATGATAATTTTGCTTCTTCTAAAATCAACATTTGACCGCTGCAAAAAATTACTTTTTGCTCCCATATGTTTTTTCGATGTCTGTTGGGTCACAAAGCATCAGTGTAAAATTTGAGATTATTTGGTTGATTCCTGAATTAGCGGAACACGATTCAATTTTGTATGGAAAAGAATTTTTTGCGAATTAAATCATCCGAAAAATACAAATATGCTTGAAATGAAGTTTGTCTTTAATTATTGGTTTTGTCTATTCTTAAGCTTTATTTTTTGGTAACATGAGAAGTAGTCTTTCACAAAGAAAAAAAAATAGCTATTTCAAAATAAAAAATCTGAATTCAATCAAATTTTTTTAAAAATGGCAGGTTTTGCTGGCCATCTGGAACCCAATGCAATGATGGAATTTCTTGTGTACCGAATTCAATTAATTTTGAAACACTATTGCATTCACATCAAGACCTTTTCCAGCTCTTCTCAGTCTAAACTTAAGTGTTTCTAAACTTAACTAAACCACACATTTCTTCAACTTGTACTTATAACTTTCTAATAAACGGATTCTTTGGCACTTTTTGTTGCTTTTCTATCAAATTATTTCAAAATTTGCGGAGACGAAAAAAGGCGTGTTGACAATTATTTAGCACACGCCTACTCTCCCCCGTAAATTTGAAAATAATTTTTGATACTAGAAAAGTATACTTTACTGAATGTGACTTCTTGATCTTATTCTCAATTTTAATTTTGAACTCTGAATCGGAGTAACGTCAAATATATGAGCAGTGGATCAATTTTGATAAAATTACGTTCACTGTGAGGCAGAGCATGTTTTTACTAATGCTGGAAAAATTGACTTGATAGATGCAAAGCGGGAAAAATTATCACATTAATTTTTCAGGACTGCTGGTGTCCCGCTTTGTGGGGTAAGAGGAGACGACATTTTTTCTTTCCATTTCTCAGTATATTTTCAACTCACTTGTGTTTTTTTTGTTGAATGCGTTGAGCTATGAAAGCTCGAACAGTTCTTTCTAAACATTGAAAAAAGTGCATGGTTTTATTGAAGAGGCATATAGGTAGTTTAATATAATTATTATACATAGGTTATATTTATTCCAGATCGTATAAGTCAGCACTGAAATTAGTAAAACCCAATGTGGTTTTATTGGAGATAATCACAGTTCAAGGATTGAAATTTGCGAGTCGAAAATTAAGTACTTGAGATTTGTATTGTAATATGAACGAGGAATATTTTTTAGAGTTTCAAAATAATAAACTTGTAATTCAAGTTGAATTTAGAAAATTGATTTCAAAGTTCGGGGCAAAGATCAAGCTTAACATTTTTAACCGTTCAATGAATGACTTCTATAAAATGAGAATAGCAAAAATTGAGACAGTGAAATAATAACATTTTTATTCAAATAAAACAACTAAACAGGTTTGAAGCCGTTATTTTGTGTTTTATAAAAGTTATGGCCCATCGATGTTGAAAAATAATTTTTGAAATTGTTCATTTATATCAATACTACACAGTAAATTTTTGCCTTGATTTCCAGCAAAAAAAAATTGCTGGAAACGTTCAGCAATCCTAAATTTTGCTGGAAACCAGCAATCGGTTTTCTAATTGCTGGATTTTTCAGCATTCGGTTGTGTTCCTTTCTATTTTGCTGAAAAATCAGCAATCGATTTTCAAATTGGTGGACTTTCCGCAGCAATTGATCTAGTTTGCTGGAAAATCAGCAATCGAGTAGTCAAATATGAGTCTGTTTGTTTTTGTAAGCTGAAGCAAGGTGAGACTGTATTTCACGAATTTTGGTTAGATTAATATAATCATTTCATTTCATTTCAAATCAAGGGTAAGTTTTTATTGTACAGGTAGAAATTCCATAAAAGATACTAATCAAATTTTTTTTTACAGGTGGCGGATGATCAACACTTTGGCACAAAGCTGCCACCCCAGAGCCGGTGTTGGATGTAAAAAAATAATTTTATTTTGGAAATAAATGAATCCCTCATTGAAAATAAAAGAAAATTATTGTTTTTATTGCTAATTATATGCACAGCCAATATTAAAATTTTATTTTGAATGAAAATATAAATTTAATACTAAATACTGTCAGTTGTGTTGAAAAAATAGCTGGTTTTCAGCAATCGGTATTGCTGATTTTCCAGCAATTTGAATTGCTGGAAACCAGCATTCACGTTTGCTGTTTTTTCCAGCAATTCGAATGGCTGGAAATTTTGCTGGAAAGTCAGTGGGACAAAAACCAGCAAAATTTTGCTGGTTTCCAGCAAAAAAAAATTTGCTGTGTAGGTATTTTTCAAATTCGTTCGTTCAACTACTTTTCACAAAAAAAAAAACAAATTTGCTTATTGAAATTTTCTTGCATACTTTCTTTGATATCTCAAATGTACCATAAAATATCGTAATAAAATTATTATGGATCAAATTCTTTTAATCTCAAGACTATTTTTGTGAATACATAACTCAAGAATAATCACGGTTCTCCGAAATATTTGGATTTTGATTAGAGTTGTTTTGTAACAACACCATGCATTAAAGGGTTGAAAGTAGATATCATGATTTATAATCTTAAGAGAGGCAAATTGTCATAAGAGAAAATAATGGTTAAATTTAAATGTATAATTTTTCTGTGGCATAATGTAATGTAAATGTTAGAGAATAATTTCAAACCAAGTGCTAGAAGGAAACAAATAAAATCATACAAGCTGACTCGCACAACGATGAAAGCCATGTAACTAAATTTTGAATCAAAACAAATTGCCTAAACAAGTTTCTAGCGTGAACGCAAACTTTTATAGTGTCCACAGTTTTTATCAACCGGAATAAATCTGCTGAGGTGGAGACAAACAACGTTATTGCCTACCAAAAATAGAAATCAGGTGTTGCTTTTTTGTCTTCTCGGGAGTTATTAATGTTCCAGGAGGACTCCGGGATGGATAGAAGTTAATGTCTTGGGCAATTAAATTTTTTTTTGTTCCCTTGAAAATCAACAACCTAATGGAGAAAAGATTTAATCTTTTTCGCAGTGCACGTTTAAGTGCAGTAAAGTAAATGGTGATTGCGACTGGATGGAATTTAACATTGATTGTTGCTCAACCTGTCAGGATATTTTGATTTTTGTGAATGTGAATATGATCAATTTAATGTATTTAGGCGAAACTTTATTGAGCAAATAAGTTTGATTAAAAACTCGTTTCCGAAACTATTTCATCGAACACAACTATTTTAAAACTTTACGATCGATATTGAAACACCGGATTCAAAGGTTGCGATTTCCCTGTTTGGAAGAAGCTGAACAAAACAATAAAATTTGTTTAGAGTTGCTAGTCTCGTAATTTCGGATGTTATCAGGATCAACGAGTCTAGGTAAAAAAAAGTTGTTTGTATTATTTATTTATGGTATAAAAACCGGCCGGTTTTTATGTAGGTACGTCCCGGTTTTGCATCCGAGATAAGGTAGAAACGCCCGGTAGTCGCTCGGTAAAAATTTGCCAAAAAACGCAAAGCAGGCTTTGGTGAGTTTTATTTGTGTTCAGATGATTGATACCTGAGAGTGTTTTTGTGAGCCAGAGCATGCATTTGGTGCAAAAAAAAAAAAACACCAAAAAATATCTACAATCTACATATATGTCGAAATGAACTGGATGTCTATTTTAAAACTTGGACGAGCACAGCAGGTTTATTTGGTTGTTTTGCATTGTAAGTAAATTAATCTTAGACTGATCATATTGACTTTGAGATAACGGATTTGAACGTGTTTTGATACAGTGGCGTTTAGTTGTAGATCGGACTCGCATCATCGTCATACGATAGTCATAGAAGGTGTTAAGCAAAAGTATCACTGGGCCAAGATGACTTCCTTGTGGAATACTTCAAACGTATGATTCTGAAAGTTTTAAACCGAAACAAATCCGAAAACAAATATCAATTTATGACAATGCCATAGTAAAGGCAAAAAACAATAAAAAGTAACCTTTTTATTTTCAAAAATAGAAAAAAACTTCAACGAAAGAATGTGACTGTTGATTTACAAACCTGAACCGAAGGTGGGAAGTCAAGCCCCCAAAAACTCAACTCGTTTCTTCTAAACTTGTTGTTTATAGATTTGCCTTTCAAAGATCGGTCTTGGAACACATTTAATGGTATTCCTGCTCTGGAAGAAGATCATTGAAATAGAAAAAAAAAACAAATCAAATGTGTTTACGATTCCAGCTCTCGTAATTTCGGATGCTATCAGGGTCTGTTTAATCAGTCATGTCTGGGTTGAAACAAAAAAAAAAAACAATAAAAAACCTTGTATTATTTATTGTCCTCGACCGGCCGGTTTTAATGTGTCCATTTTGCATTTGGGCAAGATAAGGAAGGTGACTCTTTAAAATCGCATGTTGTTACCCGGCAAAAGCTTGCCAAAATTGAAAACACGCTCGTGGGGGTTTTATTTGTTTAGAGATGGCTGATATCTGAGCGTATTTTTAAGCGAGCCTGCAGTCGCCTGAGGTTTCGCGCAAATCTATTGATAAGACTTATCACTTTAGAAAATTATTGTAGGCATGTTGAACCGCATACATTTCTATTTTCAACCTTTTGCTAGCGATTATCATTATTAGGCTCGTAAAAAAAAAACAAGAAAGATATGGCTGTTAAAAAAGGCCTGAAAAATAACTTTGTCTGGAACTGATAATTTGTTGCCATTATCAACTAAATATCAACAGACACCTTCAGGAAATCCAGAAGCCTTGACGCGTTTTGTGATAACTTCGTATTTTGGGCAGAATACTAATAGCATAGTAGGTAAGCATATATTGTGTTTGCAATGAGTTGATTTAGTATTAATCTTTTAAATACAGGAACTTTAAGTTAAACTTGGGAACAAAAGCTTTCGGGGAAACATATTTCATTAAATATGGAATTTGATTAATAGCAACGAGGCAATTTTACTTCTATTACTTTCAACAAAAACATGATTCATAAAAGTTATGCTCAAGAATAAGCAGACTTGGGAACAAATTTCTCGTTAAGCCAGCAGACTCGCGTCAGCAGACTAATTTTCTGTGATTTTTTTTTATGTCATACGTCATGTCATTTCCAAAAAATATTTATTTTATTTTCTCAAAAAAAAAAACCTTTTCCTTATTTCTTGAAAGCCAATAACAGATATTTTACTTCTGTCAGCATAATAATTTTCCTTAACTTGTAATCTTCAACAAATCCGCCAATCTCGTAGGGTTTGGAGTTTCTATTTCCGTTAATTTTGTCTAGAATTTCGAATCAATAAATATGATTAGGAAAAATTTTGCGGAAATGGTTTTTGAGTTTGTACAAAAAAATACACAAATGAAGGTGATCATCACAATCGCAATACCAAACCAGCATCTGAATCGTTAATAAAAACTCGCAATGTGTTGTGACCAATTTTATGATCACAACTCAAACAAACAGCCGTTGTTGAAAGATAACTGTGACAAAAATGGTTTGTACATCAAATGCATTTGAAAATGATATGTTGAATTTTAGATAACCTTCGTTTAAATTAAACCGATCAATAAAACCACTCAACAAATTATCTCAACTACGCACACATATTTGCACGTACTTTTACAAAATTACAAAAAAAAAATACACATATCGAGCTAAAGTTTCGCTTCAGCTAGGAATATGACTTTGGATTGAATTTCGTAAATGATTGAAAATTTTGTGGATTTCCAACATATCGAAACAAGATGATTTTTAGAAGTGGAAATTGCGGTTTTCGAAATACCAGACCAAAATGAAATTGAAAACTTTGAATACAGGTCAAAACAAAAGCTGGGGTTTAATCGCTGTTCTTATCCCTGCCCACTATAGCTTATCAGGAGTTGTTTGTCAGTAGAATTGATGTGAGCCTCTCTAGGATTGCGGTTTGCCTGAAGGCGCAGCATGATAGGAGATTGATATTTTGAAGACTATTTCTATTTCTTTTTTTATTTAATTTTTTTTTTGTTTACTTCTAAAGATTGACAGAATCTAACGAGAAGAAAAAATCTCACATCGCGTTTTTTTTTTAAATCCTAGTCTTCAATTAATTTTTTGAAGCAACTTAAATAAACTTAAAAATTAAACAATGGCGACATATTCTAGATTAAGAAAAAGTTTTTCTGTCAATTTAAAAAAAAAATCTGATGGGTGTAAGCTGAACATTCCACACTGCGTGATGATCTTCTATTAACTTATTGCGGATCAAGTACGAGGTATCTCGTTTTTTCACTAGTGTGCTACTCTACGAAACATAAATCCAATGTTACGAATTATATATTTATTTATATTCAACCAAACTAAACACGCCAATTCCAGTAACTCAAAGATACTAAATTTGTAAGATTTGGTCCATTGGGTTCTGAGATATAGAATGCGGAATGTCTTCCTCACACGATAAGGTTTATCCATAAACGTTCTCAAAGCTGTGAGGCATGACATCAAAACATGGCTCATGTTTGTTTTCAAAGATTGAATTTAGATTAACTTTAGTGAGAACCGCTCATTACAAGAAAGTGATAAGACATCACGGCCCTGAAAGCTGGACAATAACCTAGAGCTCTTGTATCGACCCCACTCGTACACATCACGAATCCGGGAAACTCAATTTAAATATGTTTAAGCTCACCTTTTGAGTTTCCTTGAAGGAATTCAGCTGATTCTCGGCTGGGTTGCGAGACATTTTGCACCGTGGTATAGAGTATCGCTATTGAATCACTTCGACTAACAACAAACACTGAACGATTAACTTGCTTCAGCACCGGCTTTTGTACTTTTCCAAAACAGAAGCAGCGATATATGATAATTATATAAGACACCTAGCGAATACAGCACACAGCTAAAGAAAATGAAGAAACAGAATAAAAAAAAAGTACAGGTGAGATAAGCCTGTGTTTACTGTGAAATTCTTATCAATCTCGGAATTGTGATGGAAGAAAATATCCTAATTGATACGAAGTGACGATTAATTGTATCTCTCTTCAAAGGCACAAAAACACACTCACACTCAACTGAAATCACAAAAGGGGGAATGTAATCCAAACACTCTTATCCTATTGCCGGTAAGCTCGACTGAACCTGACTGACAATGTTTGGTGACGTGCACTTTGCTTTTAAAGCCAGCCAACCGGTTTACAATCGGTTCTCGGTTTGGTCTGTCCACTGTTCCGAGAACCCTTGTGCCGAGAACAGAAAGGCAGAGGTATGCCGCAGGATTCCGCAAAGTCTTTAACGATGATCGTATTTTTATAAGGTGGTTTGTATGACAATCATTCACAAAATGAGGGATGTATAAGCTAGTTCAGTCTTATAGTTTCCGTCAAGCTAGATAGACGTGTTTATCTTGAAGTGCGTTCGTTTCCTTTGTTTCAACCTACAAGGTCAAGCTATTGTTTGCTTTGCATAGAAAGTGATCTGAAGACCTCATTTGTTCGAGGAGATATATAGCGTTTTTCATCGGTCGGTCTTGTGTATCGAATAGAGTGGACTAGGTCCACTGACTATAACCCCGCCATGGCGAGTAAATCGCCTGGCGATGCGCCATATGCCTCAGGAAGTAGACTACCACCTTTCATGACAAATGCTAAAAGTGATGGGATCACGAGAGTCCTTCTATTACGTGCTAAGCCAATACCGGATAAAGAAAATGATCAACCTGACCTCCCTGCAAATCCTTTCCTGATCGCTCGCTCCATCGAGGCTGCAATTGGTTACAACAACAGAATGTTGGTATCCGCAAATAGAGAAGCTCGAGGTTCTCGATACGTGTTACGAACCCAATCTCCACTAGCCTATCGAGAGTTGCTAAAGATGACCCATCTAACTGATGAATGCAAAACAGAGGTAGAAGTACTAGATCACCCAACTTTGAATTTCGTGCAAGGAGTTGTCTTTGATTACGATACAGTTGATCTCGCAGAATCAGACCTACTTGAAGAACTCAAACCTGAAGGTGTCACTACTGTCCGGAGGATCACTAAGAAATTAGCCGATGGTAAATCTACGAACACCCCTCTGCTCATCCTCACTTTTCGTGGAACCGAACGTCCGGAACACATACGATTTGGCATGTTAAGAGTAAATGTTCGGCCATATTATCCCAGCGTTTTGATATGCCGCAACTGCGCAGCTTATGGACACTCTAGCAAGCGTTGCACCAGTTCGGCGGTATGTATGAACTGCTCTCAGAAACACCAAATAGTTGAACATCAGAATTGTCCAAATCCATCTTTCTGCAATCACTGCTCTGGCGCCCATTCGCCGGTCAGTAAGGTCTGTCCAGTTTTCCGCAAGGAAGAAGCGGTGATCCGGCTCAGAGTAGATAGAGGACTCTCATATAACGAAGCGAAATCAGAAGTTGAAAAAGCCACTGCAAAACCAACATACGCCAGTAAACTACAGCAACGTTTGGACCAAAGTTTGGATAAAGACCGAGAAATCCAGCTCCTACGTGACGAGCTCAAAAAGATACGAGAACAGATGGCAGACTACCTGTCGATGAAAAAGGAACTCGAATCTTTGAAAAAACACCATGAAAGCATACCTCTTACACAGGAATCATCTGTGATAAATCTTGACCACTTCGTTACCCCAAAACCAAGGTTATCACGCGTAGACTCCGGAAAAAATCAGTCCAGGAGAACATCCGATCAAGGCGCAACATCTCACCAGTCATCTCCCAAACAATCTCGTACAGGAATGCACCGAAGTACAAGTAGGAAGCGTACTATGTATACCTCCCCAACATCTCAAGCTAACGTCAAAAGACAGAATCAAACCACCAAAGTCCTTAGGGAAAGTAACACTGACCTAGACGATGATGATTTTGACATAAGCTAGTTTCATATCCTCCTATCCGGTATCGACATCTGCAATGGCCCTGGACATTCTATCGATTATACAATGGATAATAACGAACTTAAGAAAAAAATGAATAACGACCAACGCAACGAAACAGGACAAATATTCTTGGATACGCTAACACACTCCGGAGCCGAATGGCAAGAAAACAATGATAGTATAAGCGATTGCAGAGTTCCAGCAACCAGGCCCTTCCCTGTGTCAGCCCTGCCACGAAATGTCCCGGTTAGAACCGATGAGCTTCGGGCAGCTGCTGACACTGGGAGCCTGACTCAACCCCAGGCAAGTATATCAAACAATTTTGCTGTGAACTTGTATGCTTCCCAATCTTCCAAACAAACGTGTAGGACTTCCACTACCAGAGTAACCACATCGAAAAACGGAACCGAATCACGAAACCATCACCGAAATGATATCCCGATTTTAAAAAGTAGCAGAGTTCCAGCCATCAGGTCTGTCCCTTTGTCAGCACTGTCGAGTGAGGCTTCGGCTTTCTTGGCAGATGTTGACATAGGGAGCCTGAACCACTCTCAGGCAAGTACCTCAAGTATATCTCCTGTGTTTCCGCTCGCTGTTTCTTCTTCCAATTTAACAGATTATGGAACGCCAGTACCACAGACATCATCTAGCACCTTTGCCATGCAGTGGAATATAAGCGGTCTTCGTACACACCGCACCGAACTTCAAATCCTATTGGCCGAATTTCAACCATCCCTAGTTTGCCTACAAGAAACAAATCTGTTCGAAGATTCTACGGCCCCGAATATTATTGGAAACAACTACAATTTGCTACTTGGACCATGCTCTACCCATGGCAGGCAAGGAGTGGGTTTGGCAGTAAAAGAGGGTGTACCTTTCGAAAGACTGCACTTACAAACTGACATTCAAGCTGTAGCTATTCGAATCTACACACCATTCGAATTGACGGCGGTGTCCGTTTACCTCCCACCAACTTTTGATAATGCTGTAGATAGTCTTGAAGAACTTCTGGATGAATTACCTACACCTGTGATCCTTCTCGGCGACCTCAATGCCTATCACACAGCTTGGGGCAGTGTGATTCCAAGATCATCAAACCATGGTCGCAGGCGCGGAAATGCAATACTTCAACTTGCTGTTAACAATAATATGATTGTATTGAACAGCGGCTCTCACACCCGGATTGATCCTGCCACTGGAAAATCTCAAGCATTAGATGTAACCCTTTGCTCCGCATCTATATCATCAAAATTCGTATGGAATGTTCATACAGACCTGGCTAACAGTGATCATTTTCCTACTTTTGTGGATTTGATTGGTTCTTCTAATATTATAAAATGTAACAGACGATGGATTTACGACCGGGCCGATTGGGTTAAATTTGAGCAGCTTGCTAGCGAAAATCTCAATCCAGACTACCCTCTCAGCGTCTCCGAATTCTCCGAAAAATTAATCGAAGTAGCCTCAGCAAGTGTCCCTAGAACCAGTGGTTTAGTTAGTAAAAAAAGCGTGCCTTGGTGGAATCAAACCGTTGCTCGGGCCATCAAACTCAGAAGGAAATTACTGAGAGCTCTGCGGAAGCTAGACGAAAACGATCCTAGAAAAAAATTTGCTTTAAAATCATTTCAACAGGCTCGGTCAGCTAGTCGGAAAGCAATTTTTGAGGCAAAACAAAAAAGTTGGGAACAGTTTGTTCAAGATATTAACCCTGATACACCAATGGCAAACATTTGGAACAGCATAAACCGACTACAAGGGAAAAAATCAGCTAAAACAATTGTTTTACATTTACCCAATGGTCCATCCAACGATGGTTCACTTGTAACAAACGCCCTAGCAGACGAGTATGAAAGAAGGTTCTCTGATTCAAATTATTCAGACTCATTTATCAGAAAAAGGAATAAAACAGCAAACATGAATAATCAGAACATTTCAATCAACTCTTCGTCACGATATAACATAGATTTCACAACTGACGAGCTTCTATTCGCACTAAAACGCAGATGTGGGAAGTCAACAGGACCTGACAACATAGGGTACCCGTTATTGCAACATTTACCAGCATCTTCGAAATGTTGCTTGCTAAACATGTTCAATGAAGTTTGGCAAAGTGGTGTATTCCCATCTGAATGGAAAGAAGGTATAGTCATCCCCATCCCTAAAGCTGATGGAATACTCAGCAAACCAGAAGGATATCGCCCTATCACGCTTCTTAGCTGCTTAGGTAAACTTTTCGAACGGCTGATAAATCGCCGTCTAGTAGCAGAACTTGAAAAATGCAACCGCCTAGATAGGAAACAACATGCTTTCAGAACTGGCAGTGGGATAGACACTTACCTTTCACAACTCGAACCTTTAGTTTCGCACGAACCAGATGAACACGTTGAAATGATAGCTCTTGACATTTCAAAAGCTTATGACACTACCTGTAGACACACGATTATTAGAACACTGAAAAAATGGAAGATTTCTGGGCGGATGCTAAATATGTTAACAAGTTTCATGAGCGACCGAACATTTCGTGTTGCTTCTAACGGTACAACCTCAAACTTAAGAACGGCCCAAAATGGTGTCCCACAAGGCTCAATCTTATCGGTAAGCTTGTTTCTAATTGCAATGCAACCTATCTTTTCAGTTATCCCAACAAATGTACAAATACTTTTGTACGCAGACGATGTGCTTCTCGTGGCAAAGGGAAAAAACTCTGGTGAAGTACGAAGACAACTAAGAAATGCCGTCAAAGCAGTGAATGGCTGGGCTTCAAATGTTGGTTTCTGTATAGCTCCAAAAAAATGCAATTTAATGCACTTATGCGATATTCCTCACCGTAAACGCGGCCGCGCTATTAAAATAAATGGCATCACCATTCCACGTGTTCGTAAAATGAAATTATTGGGAATTATTTTTGATCAGAACATGAATTTTTTGCAACACTTCTCTGCTGTAAAAGAGAGCTGTATTAAAAGACTCAACGTCCTAAAAATACTAGGTAGTCGTCTAAAAAGAAGCAACCGTAATACGCTTATCAATGTCGGGGAATCTATCGTTGTTTCCAAATTGTTTTTCGGAATAGTTTTAACAAGTTTGCGCCTTGATGACATGGAGAGGATCTTGAGCCCGGTGTATAACCAGATGATTCGTCTAGCCTCCGGTGCTTTCCGCACAAGCCCTGTTGACTCAATCATGGCAGAGGCAGGTCGGCTTACCTTTAGACATAAAATGATAGAGCGCCTTTCTGTAACGACAGTCCGGATGCTGGAAAAAGGGGTGAGAAGTAACGATTGTTTATTAATCAAACGCTCAAATGAACTACTGAAAAGCCTAACGAATTTAACCATTCCTAATATATGCACACCATTAAGGCTATCTGACCGCCAATGGTACCTGAAAGCGCCTTGCATAGACAACTATATGCGACGGAAAGTTAAAGCAGGTAATCCAAGCCTTCAAGTGGTTACGTATTTCAACGAAATGATAGAAACGAAATATAGAAATTACCACCATAAGTACACTGATGGATCCAAACTTGGTGACGACATCGGATCAGCTGTTGTTGGCTGGGAGGTAGAACTATGTTGCTCGCTTCCAAAATCATGCAGTATCTTTTCTGCAGAGGCGTATGCTCTTAAAATTGCAGCTGAGAATTCTCAACCACGCACTATTATTTTTACGGACTCGGCAAGTTGTATCGACGCCCTGACGAAAGGACACACAAGACACCCTTGGATATTAGATGCAGAAAAGGCCTTGGTCGAAAACAACGCGACTGTTGCTTGGGTTCCCGGTCACTGTAGCATTCCAGGAAACGAGAAAGCTGACTACTGGGCAAACGAAGGAAGGAAAAAAACCCCAGTAACTATACCTGTTCCAGCAGCAGACGCTATCCGTTCGATAAAAACCTGGATAAAAGAAGCATGGCAAGCAAAGTGGAATCAATCAAACAACCTTTTGCGACGTGTGAAACCAGACGTCTATGCTCATACTGACAGAAAATGTGCATCCGAACAACGATTATTAACACGACTACGAATTGGTCATACAAGGTTGACCCACAGCTTCTTAATGGAACGATCAACACCACCAAATTGCACCTTTTGCGGAGTTCGATTAACGGTTCAACACATACTGGTTGATTGTCGAGGATATGACGAGGCCCGCCTTGCATGTGGAATGGAAGCAGGTTCTATTTTTGACATTCTTTTGAGTAGGTCAGACAAAGAAGATAATGTTATAAAATTCATTAAATTATGTAAACTTACGGATAAGCTATGAATTGTAAACTTAAACTGTTTAGACATGAAAGCCATATTAATGGTAAAATGTCTTTAATCTTAATAATAATAATAATAATAAGCTAGCCCACAGGATTCAAATCTTGAGAAGCTAAAAGATTTATTGTTCACAATAAAATTGTATTTATCCCGCTCGGGTCCATGAGCTACCGAATTACAGAAAAACTGCTCAAATTACACGAAATTCAGTGAAAATATTCTGTCATTTTCGAGATACGGAGTGAAAACAGTCCGAATCTCGTAACACACCATTGTTCCTGAAGTTCGAAGAAGCTCTTCTTCAAGTGTTCAAGAGCTCATTAAATTTTCAGAACAACAACGTTTACTGTGTAGGTACTTTCATTGATGCTTATTCATAATGCATAATTTTTCCGCTTCCCCAGTCATTTGTGCCAAAGGTTCGACCAAGTTGCCGCCTGATTGTTCATCTTAAGGGTATGTCTTTTGGCGTTGATAAACGTTAAATTTAATTGACACCACTGCTTGTGCCCCGCGAAGTATTGCAAGAAAAGAAGTCATGCAATACCTTGCTAGGCACCAGGGTTGTCCGATGGTTTTTTAAAAAATCTGTATCGGCTTCATGAAAAAATCTGTATTTATCTGTATTTGAACTTAAGTCACCAAAAACTTCTATTATTGTTATCTATGTTAGCTTATTGCTTAATGTGCAATTAGAAAATCAGTTTTAATGGTTTTAACGTATTCATTATTCAAAAATTGATTTTTTTTTAATATTTCATTTATTGAGCTTAATCTAGAGGGAGAAAATGTTAGTCATAAGTTTTTTTTGCTAGATATGAAAATTATTACTAAAGGTTAATTCACTCACAACAGATGGAAAAATGAAATTTTGTTGGCCGCAACCTAACAATCTTAGGACCAAATTCTTAAAGTTTTTCACATTTGAGCAGCATTTTGTTGAGCATCCTTTCATTTTAATACATAAAACTTTTAAACTATTTTTGTTATTATCTAAATCGGAAAGCGAAATGCGTGAGATTTAGCTCAATGATTTTAAGTTATAATTCTGAAGAATTAACCAAATAACTATGAATGTGCTTCTGAATTCAGAATCTCATTTCTGTTTACTAAATTTTCTCGACCTTTTTTTCTAAAATCTTAAAATTCAAAAATGTAAAAAAAATTGAAATCAAGTTATGGATGAAAGTTAATCACACAATTAGTGATTATATTATATTTGATATAAATATGTTATCGGTAATAAAAACGAAACTTGATTTTCGAATTTACATCACACAAGGGAAAGTCAGTATTGGTTCCTATGTTTTAATACTTAATTGATTTTGGAAGATTTTGGGTTCCTTATTTCAAATCAATCAGATTTTAAATAGAAATTTTAATATTTTCTTTTTATACCCAATAATAAATGTACATGAATACGTACAACAGATTTTCAACCTTTCTGTTAATTTTCATTTATTCAATCGTTCATATATCTTGCTTAGATATTTTAGTTTCAGAAACACAACGCTTTAAAAAATTAAATATCATCTATTTCTGACAGCAATCAAAAAGTCTTTGCAAATCATATTTTAACTTATTTCCCAACCTTGCCGAAGTCTACAAAACGTTTTGACTCATGCCTCAAGAAAATGAAAGATTGTATTTTGTTCATTAAATTTAGGTCAAAATTTCCATTTTTGTTGAATTGGGATAAAATTGTCAAAACGGAAAATCCACCGAAATCAAGATAACTCGTGGTCCTCGGGAAAGCCGATAACTGAATCGAAACTATTTTTTTTATATCTTTGTCATGTAGTTTGCCGGCGCATTAATTTATTGAATGCTTTTTTTAACCTATTTTTAGTATTTATATCTTAAATGAGAGCTTATATTGCTTGAAATTTTCTGCCATGTGTTATCGACAAAAATTTTAAATCTAATTTTTAAATCTTTGCCACATTTAGGACCAACTACGAAAAATTTAGTCTTATAAACATCACGCCTGATGTTACACTTAGAAAACTAACTCAAAAACTAGAAATACTTATAACTATTTTACAATATTCTGCAAAATAAAACTCGACACATTAAGTTAAAAATATTAAATGTAATATTAACTTCAGTGATTGTCGAGATGTAAAACGTTTAATTTCAAAATCTATTGATAAAATTTTATTAATGAGTTAATTTCAAACCACTTCAAATCCTTTTTGTTATCATAATGAAATATCGAAAATAAATTTCGAGCCTGTATATATGATATGAAACTCGTTTCAATAAGTGGGCTGGTTAAAAAAGATTAACTGCATATCGTAAAGAAAATGATTTTTTTTAAATTCTAAAGTGTTCTTCTTCTTTATTCTGTGAAAGAGTTTTGAATTAAAAAACTGAAGTAGCAAGCCTAATTGAATCTGAAATGAGAGTTTTCTATATGATTCTCAAACTCTTTTCTTTCTAAAACTCTCTAAAAGTGATAATCTTAAATACCACCCTACTTTATAGATATCAATCTTAAGGAGAAGAAATTTTATGCTGATTTTATTATCAAAATCTGTATACTCTGTTAGGGGGGCATCATTCGCCGTTAAAACAATTAGGTAAGTTATGCTGTTGAGAAAAAGAAACTATTGAAGCTCCTACTAACCTAGAATGAATGATAAGTATATGGCTATAATCGTCACAAAAACTTACTTGTAGAAGTAAATGGTCTGGATAAATTATTTGCGCTGTTGCAAGCATTTGCGGTATCTTGCAATTGAAAAGATAAAATTTCAAAAACATTTAACTCAGTTAGCCCATGGAAACCGGTTGCATCAACAATTGAATTTGATATTTTTTATTTTTGGAAAATCTGTATAAATCTGTATCATTGTTCGAAAATCTGTATAAAAATCTGTATCTGTATCTTATCTGTATTGACGTTGAAAAATCTGTATAATACAGAAAAATCTGTATATATGACACCGCTGCTAGGCACCCAAACTTCACCAGGTTGCTTGTCCAGAAACACCAAATGACTTCCACGAACTGGATGAAAGGGCTAAAGAAGGTAATTGAAAAAAAATTAATATCTGATTATGAGACTGAAATTTTTGATGTTTTTATCAGGCAAAAAATCGTGCTCAAACGAACATCCAGGATCATCCATTTCTCATCGAAACCAATTTTTACCTACTTTACACCATTGAATTACTGTACCAAAACTTTTTTTCAACATTTTGGGCTAAATTTGAAAATGTATTCAATATTTATCTGAAATAAAGTTAGAAAGTTTGAAAATAAGTATCCTGAATTGCATGTAGAACTCGAGAAAAAAACAGTCACGAGCTTACATGATAATATAGAAAAAGTACCTACCTGAAAGTCACAGGAGAAAACCGTTTCCATCATACAGGACAATTTGATAGTTCTTTTCCTGAGCTGCTTTGCTGTCCTGAAATCGTCCTGTTATTCAAGCTGTTGCAAATACAGGACAAAATCGTCCCGAACACAGGATGAATGTGTACCCACCAGGCTTGGCAAAAGTCATCGTCATGAGGTGTGAAGCTGTGACTGTGAAGCCTCTTGGTCCGTCAAACTCAATTGACTGTTCCTTAACGACCAGTCACTTCGTTTGCCAGTCATTTATTCCCCAGTCATTTGAAGCTAAAAGAATGACCTAGTCAAGCAATCGCATTCAAACGACCGATGACGAAAAAGAAACGCATTTATTATTATTGTTGCTCCTGCCAGCAAGCCGAGACGACCGAAGACGAAAAAGAAAAGAATTTATTATTATTGTTGCTTCTGCCAGCAAGCCCGTTTTCGGTTTTTTATTGCTATTGTTGCTCTCTGCCAGCAAGTCGTTCAATTAGTTGTACCTGCCGTCAGCAGCCGATCGAAGTGTGAAGAGATTTGCCAGTCACTCTCAGGCACTGTTACCACATCGAAATCTGTACCGCTCATCGAAAAAATCTTTTTCATCTGTACCGAAATCTTAAAAATCTGTACCAAAATCTGTACAGAAGGAAACAAAGCTTTGCATTCAATGTGTTGATATCTGATGATTTTGTTTCCTTATTTCAAAACTTAAAAATGATAAATACTTTATAGCACATAGTATAGTTTTTTAGTTAAACACTTTTTGTGAAACTTATTTAATCATTTTTATTTTCTCTCTTTAAAAAACTGACAATAAAAAATATTTTTCAAAATAAACACTTGCTAATGTTTATACATAGTTTTATCAAAACGATTGATGAGAATCATATTTAATTGGACATTTTTAGATCCGCCGTTTAATCTTAAATAACTTTTCGTTCTAAGGATAGCGTCCAATGTGCCAGCACTCAGACGATTACGAACTTTTGTTGGCATTTACTTGCGAGAAAATGCGATCAACCACTGCTGACGAGTGTGGGATTATAATTAGATATTTTATTATCTGTAACAAATTTGTATTTAAACCTAATTGTTCCATTGTGTGCTTCCCAGTAAGGATCTCCTATCGTCAGAATAAAAAAGGCCAACTTTTGAATTAATTTTGTATAGGGTAAAATACCTAGATTTCGACAGTTTTGGCTTGTTTTTTCAGAAAAACCATGTAAATAAACTATTTGACTAAAGTTTTTCATTTCAAATGTGATTGGTTATATGAATCAGATGTTTTTCTTCATTCTCTACCTTTATTATTGATCAAACGTTTCAAAACAACGTTTTTATTAGCCTTTTACTAGAATCTCTCGATGATCTAGTTTTAGACATTCAATTTTAGTTTTCGACACAAAAAGTTTTAGTTTTCGACAAGCATATTTCCACCTCCTTTGTTAGCTCAGCAATATGAGTATTTGCGTATTGGAATTGCTTGTCTACTTCACGGCGTTTTTTGCACCATGGAAACAGTATAAACATACAGAAGAAGATGGGTGTCGAAAAATAGATTATTGGGAGAATTTTCAGCGCTAGTTTTCGACAGCTCAAAAAACAGTTGAAATTTCATTAAATGTTAGCAAAAATATTCAATAAATTACCGAAAAGATTAATCTCAGAACCTTAACGTTTCCATTGATTCCTTTTAGACTGCTTTTAATCAAATAAAAGGGTTTTTTTCGTGATTCAAAATCATTCTTATTTGGTCGTTGGAATTGAATTTCACAGGTGATTTAGAATGTTACTATTAAACTATTTATTTACAACTATTCAATAACGTATTTAGAGGAATTTTTATATTCAAGGTATACTAAAGTGGGAGAGCAAAAATAGAAAAATATGAAGATAGATAGCTTGAGTCACCAAACAGAAAGATTAGCCTTTCCTTAAAATTTTGTCGAAAACTAGCTCCTGTCGAAATCTAGAGTATCTACCCTAAAGTTTTCAAAAAACTGGATGAAAGCAAATGTAGAAACTTTTTTTCAGTTTTTAAAAGTAAAAAATCTGTACAAATCTGTACCAAATTTTGAAAATCTGTCATCTGTACGTACAGATTCTGTACCAAAAATGAGCTCAAAAATCTGTACCTGTCTAGATAAATCTGTACATGTGGCAACCATGCTCTCAGGAGAAATTTTGACCTTGTGTAGGAGCTTCGTCAGTCGATGATGGAGAAATGTTGATTGTTGTCATGCTTTATCCGTCATGCGAGTAGTGAGGCTCCGTCAATTGAGAACAGTGCCAGTCGTTGGATGAAACAAAACTAGTCGGGTCAAGCGTGACGGGCGAAATTTACCATCACTGCTTGTGACTAACATCTTTTCTATGAGTTTATTAAATACTGATAATGAGGATATCGGGCGATAGTTAGTAGGATTACTGGTGTCAACACTTTTGTGGACTGGGATTACTTTCGCTAGTTTAAGGCAATGGGGATACACTCCTGTCGAGATTATATTTTTTAATATATTCGAGATTATTTCTGAAAAGTGCGGAGCATACGATTTTACTACTTCCACTGGGAAATCATCTGGACCATTACTTTTTTTTACATCAAGAAATCATCATCAAGTTTCCTATAGCATTGTAACAGTTATTTTGGATTAGTCATGTATTCGTAATCAGATCATAAACTCAAAACCAAAAACACATCATAAAAATCCCCTCAGTGTAAACACTTTACGCCAGTTCGGGATACCCCTGGTTTTGGAAGAAATGTCACAAGAAAAATATAGAAAACGATAACGATATTTCTCACGGTGCACGAGAGAAAAAGAAAAATCAAAGAAGTCGTGACGTGAAGTGGTGGCGGTTCGTGGGAGTGCAAAACGGATTCCGGTGATTCCTGGACCCCGAAGGACAGCCAGCATCAGATTCCATCGGTGGGCGCTAAATAGCGGAAATCTGCACCAGGATTTTGGAACGGATTGCGCCAAGACTGGTCAGCTGCTGGTTGTTCCGGCCGAGGGCTTTCCGGATCCAAAAAGGATAAACCGTGAGCCGTCTGCGGTTTGAAAATCCGCTCATAAAAACCGATAAAACGGCACAAACGAGAACGTGGACGAGGAACAATAAGAGAACGCCACTTCTTCGGAGCATGCAACACGACGTAAGAAGCCGAAGATATTAAGAACAACAGCCCCTTATTGGGGCCTTTTTCTTTTCCTGCTTCTTCTTTTTGTTTTTTTTTCCGCTACTCTATCCCAGCAGCTGCAGGCGAAGGTTAATATTCTCCTCGTGGCAAGTCATCACCAGAAAACTCCGGAAGTCAGGTGCCTAGTTACCTGGTTGGGCCACCTGATCGTCAGCAAAAGGCCTTTGAAGAATCGGTGTCCGCGCATGTTTAATTGGGCCCGAGCGTCAGCAGCGTTGCATGAGGGAAGGTCCTTTCGCCAGGAGAGTCACCAGATAAAGGGTGTGGGGTGGAACACCACTTCTGTCATTTGGCCGCCTCCACACCTCATCTCGCCACACACATCCGGCAGAGGAGCCGCACTTTTCGTACGGGAAATCATTTGGGTTTGCAGTGCCAAGGTTGAAATCTAACAGCCCTCCGCGGGCCACCAAGTGCAGTGCAGCCGAGGCTGTCAGCGCGAACTTTATTCGATCGGCTTATGCGTGGGAGTCGAATTGCAGTTTCCGAATTGGTTTATGCTCGTCGCCCGAGGTTCGAGATCGACGAAAACGGCAACCTCGAAGCAGCGGATGTATGTCGACAGCGGCAATAAAGAAGCGCGGTGGAACCGTACGCTTGGTGGAACCTGTTCTTCGTTCTTCAACTCACCTGCGCATTTCACCTGGCCTTCATCCTGCATCGGGTACAGTTGCTGAAAGGATTCGAAGCATGCGGCCATTCTTCCAACTGGCAAGTCGAGCGTCGAAGTTCATCGATCACGTGTCGACTGATGACCCCAAGGAACAAGTGAGTAATTTATGATCTATCTAATCGAATACATGCAAAGATGGAAATTCAAGTTTTGGTTTAGTTGTGGCCTTTTATAAGTTCGTGCGAGGAAGCTCCATTCCTCTTCGCACTTCTGCCGATTGTATATTATCGGATGAAGAAATTTAGCCACAGCATACTTATATTATCGCTATCGAAATAATATTTAACGTTCTCTTTCGTAAAAAGACAAAATGCATACAACGAAGTGCAGCCACGGTTTAGTGAAACAGAGGTGGTTGTCGAAGGCCGTTCTGCTACAAAGGATTCACCGGTGGTGTTTGAAACCGAAGATAAAGGACATTAAATTAACCTTTGCAACATTTGCAGAACTTCATCAGGTTGCAGGTCCAGAAACACCAAATGACTTCCAAGAACTGAATAACAAGGCTGAAGAAGGTATTTTTTAAAAAAATAAAGCTTAGTTCTTCTAAAAATGGGACAGTTACAAATGCGTGTATCTCAAAAACCATTCGTTTGATCGAAATACTTTCTATAAAGGAAATAAAGCTAATATTAGGCAGGACCAAATTTCAATTCCTTCTTTTGTCACTCGGAGTGGGAACATCGCGAGGGGGGGGGGGGGGGACAATAAAAAATAATGCGAAAAACATATAAATTGGAATAAATTGCACGGAAGCTTGTATGCAACATAATTGCATACTATATCGTTTCTCAAAACTTATAAATCAAGTATTTTTTTTTATCGAATAATTCAATAAAATCGAGAAAACAAAAGGTGAAAATAACTTCTATCTTCTTAAAGTTGTAATCTTTCATTAATGGATTTTTTTTATCGAAAGTTACAAAAATTACTTCAAACTTTATTTAGAAATTTCGAAGGGGGGGGGGGGGAGGGGGGGTGTGTGACAAAAGAAGAAATTGATATTTGTTCCAGCCTTATTATATATTATTATTCATAAAAAAAATTTCAAAAAAAATATTTATCGTTTTTTGTAAAAAAAATTCTACTTTATTCATTATACCTCCCATCGGCCGGCGCACACTTTTTGTCAGTCATGATAATTGATCAGTTTTTTCAACTTAAACTTCTTCTAATCTGAATTTTAGGTGGCTACATTCTTCTCCTTCAATTTCTGCTACTTTTGGGTCCAATTCTTCTATTTTAAAAGAAACTGGAGCCAATATTGTGGATACAGCTGTTTCGAAATTGACCAAACTTGATTATTTATGAGCCTCTTCAAAGTGTTTTTAATGGAATTTCTGCTGGCAAAATCTGACAATAACGAACTAAAACCATCATGAGATCCAACTTAAAGTATGATCGGTTAGTATGGATTGTAGGTTGCGAAGGGTATTGTGCAGGTTCCGCTTCGCGTCCTTGGCTGAACGGGAGACACGCGACCTATCTCACCGAATATCGTTAGCTAACTGACGACCGCTCGCGGCACGGTGGGCACGGTAGCTCAGCCGTCGTATGTGTGTGCGTGTAGTAAGGACGATGGAGAGAGATTATCAACACGGAAAGGCCTATCGACCGAGAGAGTGTCGCGCTCGCAATCATCGGCTACACAGGTATAAGGTACACCGGGGTAAGTGGGGACGCGGGGTAAGTGGGGACGGTGGCTATTAAAACAATACTGTGAACTATTTTTTCAAACTTTTAATGCAGAATGTTAAATTTACTTGTAATCTATCCAATAACTGTAAAATAGATACGGTTCCGACAGTTGCGGATGTTTACGGTGACTTTTTGTAAATTTTCTATTTTTAACTACGATGTGGAGTTGATGTGCATCTTTTTCAATAGCCAATTTCTCGTAAACTAGCTGGCTCTTGACGAAAAACTCTACATTGAAACAATCATTACATTCGGAATACCCAGTTAGGAGAAGAAACGACGATTAAAAATTGCGAAAAAAGGGTTTATTTGCAAAAATCTAAAATTGTGTCTCCAAACCCTACCTGGGGTAAGTGGGGACGGCTTTATACATACTTGATGTTTACACATTTTTTCAATTTTCTCACCTTCATTCAATACAATTTAGCTTTATTTAGCATTCAGATCATGAAAAGTTGGGAAAAGTACTTGTTTTTCTTAAAATAAGTTTATATTTTCGATAATATCGGATTACACACAATAATCTTTGAAAGATGCCTTATTAATAGTACCATGATTTTTTTTTCAAAATTTCGGACGGTTCGAGCAATAAAATAACGTATTAAACCAAAAAAACACAAATTTGTTGAAAATTTCCTGAGGAATCAAAGGGAAAATCTACCGTCCCCACTTACCCCATAAAGCGGGGTCACCAGCCGTCCATAACAATTTACGTGATAACTTTTTTCGCTTTGCGTCTATCAAGCTCATCTCTTCAGCATTTGTGAACAACATGTTCTGCATGCCATTGAACGCAATTTTATCAAAATTGACCCACTGCTGATTTTTTAATGATTTTTGAAAGTTGAACTATATGAAAAACCGTCCCCACTTACCCCGGTGTACCTTATACAAGATTACTCTTTTTAGGCTTTTGAAAATAGAGAAAACCAAAGTTTTCGTTTCGAAAATTGTGGTTTTTTCCACAGGAGTAGAATTTTGGCAAATGATTATATTTTATACAAAACGACCAGCAAAAGCATACTTTAATATGCTAGGGACCTTGCCATGAGCAGACATGGTATAGGATTCAAACGCTGGAATTTATTTGAAATAGGATTTTTCATAAGTTTTATCGTTCATCAGAAATCAACTGTCCCATAGCTTCGGTACCGGCTTTACAGCTTACGAGATCTGAAACTATCTAAAAATTGTTGTTTGAGGTTAGGTTTGAATGACTCATCACTAGGCAACACTTTCAGCTTACCCGAGAGGAAAATTTTGGACATTTCAGCGATCTACACTTAGTTTTTCGCATAATTCAAAATTATAAGAATGCTGGTATGAACTTTGACTTCCCTGATGACCCCTAACCGTAGTTGCCGATCATGTGTTTCACTCCAATGCTTGATTTGAACTTTGTAGAAATTTAATACATTGTTTGCCTACTTTTTCACCGCTCACACACAGTAGGGGAGATGGGGGCATAATGGCCACCTTAAGGAAAACGGTTATTTAACCATAGAAAATAGCTATAATATGGAGGTTACATTATTGTTTCGTGTTCAGACTCAGACACTTGAAAAGCCTATTCCCTAACGGGCTGAAACGTGAAAAACTAGATGAAAACGTTAAAAAATGCATTTTAAAATATTTTGCCAATAGCTGAAAACCAGCCACTGTGGAGGCATAATGAGAACCCCCCCTGAGGCAGTATGAGCACCATTAATCAGAGCAAGATGTGCGTTCTTTGCCGGGGAATCTAGCAGCGAATTCAATTCGATGAAGTCAGGTGAGTCGTAGATTCATCAAACAAAGCAATAACAAAATAATCTAGGTCTGTTTGTAGAATACAAACAATTCACGCACGCTCATACATTAAGTGCTTTGTTCGGCGGATGATGCTACTAGCCGTATAATGTAACATTAAAAAAATCGATCATGAATTGTGAATGGAAAAAAATCACCTCGAACAGAAATCTAACTCTAGTCTTTTGATTACCTCTCCGACACCTTACCAATAGGCTAAATTGTGGGATTCGTTTCATCACCATAAAAAAAACAAGTGTTTTTGCAGATTTCTTAGACTTTTATTTTCCGAGCTAGATAACGTTTCAATTTTTTTGAAAAAAAAATTACCCTCTTTTCAAATGCCCATGACTTTGTCAATTTTCAACGTAGAATATAAAATAGCACATCAAAACGCATTAAAATTTTACCAGCTATCCAAATAAAATATTAACAAAAAATTATATATTGATTTTCGGTATAAAATAAAGTAAATATGATAAAAACAACGTCAATTTTTGAAATATATTTTATTTTATAGTCCTATTAATTTCACAAATTTCATCTGAACACACCAAAGTAGGCCAAAAACTCATTCAAGAGTTATGAAAGAAACAGTGACATTAAATCTCTTTTTTAACGTCAAAAACTAACAATTTTCGAATAACTGCACTCAGATATAGGGACTTCTTCTCCTATCGTACGCATGTGCACCGGGAGTTAAAATCTACAAAAAATACCATTTTACAGTCGAATTAGTTTTACAGCTTTCACCTGAAGACACCAAAATGAGCCAATCACTCCTTCAAGAGTTATGGAAGAAATAAGGACCATAATGCATTCTTGCGCCTGCGAGGGTATAACGATTCTCGCACGTGCTTATACACAGAACACCATTTACACAAACGTTTATTCTTAAGCATACCCTAGAAACGATTTTTTTCATTGATTGTCCTTTGATCTATTTTTTTTTTAAGAGATGATAAATAGCTTGTCAATAAAATAATATCTACGTGCTCTGGTTGCAACTCTGCCCCTACCCTGGGTACCTCGATTTTAACAATGGTCGCATCGCTAATGTTCGTTCGATCGTCTTTTTTTTCTACTGCACACGGAAAAGGTTCTTGTGGTGCTATAGGCAGTAACATAAAAAGAATGGCGAGAGATGCTAGCATTAAAACAGCAAATATAAATGACAATAAAGCGACTATAAAATGGTATTTTTTGCAGATTTTTAACCCCCGGTGCACATGCTTACGGTAAGAGAAGAAGTCCCTGTATCTGAGTGCAGTTGTTCGAAAATTGTTAGTTTTTGACGTTAAAAAAAGATATTTATTGTCACTGTTTCTTTCATAACTCTTGGAGTAGTTTTTGGCCCACTTTGGTGTCTTCAGATGAAATTTGTGAAATTAATCTATATATATATAAATGAATTTCTGTCTGTCTGTCTGTCTGTCTGTCTGTCTGTTCCCTATAGACTCGGAAACTACTGAACCGATTTGCGTGAAACTTGGCAGGTGGGGGTATTGGAGGCCGGGGAAAGTTCCTATTATGGTTTGAGACCCCTCCCTCTCTCATGAAGGGAGGGAGGGGCCTCGCAATCAAAAGTAAATTTTTAGCATAACTCGAAAACCCATCAAGCAAATGGTATCAAATTTGGCATGGGGTGGTATTTGGGAACGTGGAATATTTCTATGAATATAAGGTACCCCTCCCTCCTTTCAGTTTGGTGATAGGAAGGGGAGAGGGGGGCAACCTTACAATTTTTCATATAACTCGAAAACTAATCAAGATATTGGAACCAAATTTGGCACGGGAAGGTATTGGATACGAAAAATATTTCTATGATTATTTGAGACCCCTCCCCCTTCCATCTCTCTCTTTGCAGTAGGGAGATACAAAGGAGGGAGGGGGCCTCTTTCATATTTTTTTACATAACTCAAAAACTAATAAAGCAAATGGAACGAAATTTGGCATGGGAAGGAATTTGGATACGAAAAATATTTCTATGATTTTTTGAGACCCATCCCTCTTTCCAGTAGGAAGATATAAAGGGGGGAGGGGGTCTCTTTAATAATTTTTCACATAACTCGAAAACTAATTAAGCAAATGGAACCAAATTAGGCATGGGCGGGTATTTGGGAACGTGACATGTTCTAATGATTGTTTGAGACCCCTTCCTTCTTCCAGCGGGGGGAAAGGAAAGAGGAAGGGGAGTTTCATAGAATTTCACTGCATAACTCAAGAACTAAAACAGCAAATGGAACCAAATTTGGCATGGAACAATACTTTGGTACGAGAAATGCTTCTATGAATATTTGATATCCCTCACTCCTTGAAAGAGGCGGATGAAAAAGGGGGGGGGGGGGAGGAGAGGTCTCCCTTACAATTTTCGGTATAACTGGAGAGTTGATCGAGCAAATTGAACCATTTTTGGCATATGATGGTATTTGGGTACGAGAAATGTTTCTATCATAAATTGAAGTCCCATATTTTTTCAGTGGAAAGATATTAAGGGGGAAAGGGGGGCTTCCATACAATTTTTTTGCATAGCTCGAGAATTGATCGAGCTAATGATACCAAATTTGGCATCAAAAAGTATTTGAGTACAAGTATTTGAGTACAAAAATACCTTTTCTATGTGAAACAATTCCTTTCTTGAAGTAGGATGATGGAATTGGGAATATAGGAAGCGAAGAGGAAGCTTACATTTACCTTTTTTTTTTTCATAAAATCCGAGAAATAGACAAAATTTCATATGGAAAATTATATGTTTCTACGATTGTTATAGACCATCACGCTTTACAATGTAGAGAGGGGAATAAAGAAAGAGGCTCCATATACATTTTGTTGTAAAACTTAAAAACTTATCAACCAATGGAACTATATTTGATATAAGAGAATTTTTGGGAACGAAAAAAATGGGTATGATTATTAAAGATCATGACCTCAATTCAGCAGTGGGTGAAGGGAAGGACAGGAGAGGGGGCTCTATTATCACTTTTTTAGCATAAATCCAGAACATATAAAAAAAACAACCATATTATATAAGTTAGATTGTTTGCGTACGATCAATCTGAGACCCTTCAGACAAATTAAAATTATCAGATCATTAACACAAATTTATAGAGCAAGATTCAGAATATTAGTTTAAGTTATCTGTTTGTTGCAATTCGAAACTCCAGCTCCAGCTCCAGCTGCGGATATGTTATAATTTGATTTAAAATAATGCCAATAAAACAATAAAAATTTGAATAATTTTTGAAAATATCATTTGATTTTGAAAGGTGTAGCAAAGCACACCGGGTCAGCTAGTAGGACTATAAAATAAAATATATTTCAAAAATTTTGGTGGTGCAGTCGGTACTTTTGGACGTTGTTTTTGACATATTTACTTTATTTTACACCGAGAATCAATATATAATTTTTTGTTACTATTTTATTGGGATAGCTGGTAAAATTTTAATATGATTTGATGTGCTATTTTATATTCTACGTTTTTTAAATGGAGAGTTAATCACCGTAAATTTTATTTTGTGAAATTATTTATCGGCTATATCGGTGAAATTTATATTCTTTGAGAAAGAATATTCAAGAATTGAAAGATTATAGACGGATAGAAGATTAGAATAAGATGAAAGATGTTGAAAATTGAGCGGAAGGGTAATTTTAATTTGAAAACTTTTCATCACATTTCATCGATTTGTTCCTCACGGGCCTACTACCTTGTAGTGGTTGAGACAGATAGAATTGTAGCAACCACCACACAATAGTAGGCCTAGCGTGGTTCGTCCCACAAGCGGAAACTTGCAGTACGAACGAACAATTGCTACAATTCTATCTGTCTCAACCACTACAAGGTAGTAGGCCCGTGAGGAACAAATCGATGAAATGTGATGAAAAGTTTTCAAATTAAAATTACCCTTCCGCTCAATTTTCAACATCTTTCATCTTATTCTAATCTTCTATCCGTCTATAATCTTTCAATTCTTGAATATTCTTTCTCAAAGAATATAAATTTCACCGATATAGCCGATAAATAATTTCACATATTCTACGTTGAAAATTGACAAAGTTATGGGCATTTGAAAAGAGGGTAATTTTTTTCCAAAAAAATTTAAACGTTATCTGATTCGAAAAATAAAAGTCTTAGAAATCTGCAAAAACACTTGTTTCTTTATGGTGCTGAAACGAACAAAATTTGAAATTTTTGAGAAAAATCCGACGACCCCCGGCGCAAACCCGTCAGATAATAAAAAAAAATCCTCAGAAGCAAAGCGCGAAAAGTTATCACGTAAATGTGTCTTCACTTAACCGTTTTATGGAGTAAGTGGGGACGGGAGATTTTGCTTTGAATTCTCATAAAATTTTCAATAAACTTGTGTTTTCTTGATTTAATAAGTTATGTTTTTGCACATCAACTCGACATAGTTGTTCAAAATCGGAAGTAAATAAAAAGTCGCTGTTAACATCCCTTATTATCGAATCGTATACTTTTTACAGCTATTGGATAGATAACGAGTAAATTTAACATTAACATTAAAAGTTTGAAAAAAAAAAAAATAGTGTACAGCATTGTTTTATTAGCCATCTTCCCCACTTACCCCGCGACCAAATCTACCCTGGTATACCATAAAAAAGTTCTCCAAGTATGTTATGCAAAATAAAAACGCCTAAATGTAGTCTATTCAGTTCGAAAATAGCATTTCAACGTTGCCTTTGAAATGCTGTCAGTTTTAGGAATACAGTAGCCATGTGCTAATATGACAATCTTAAGGCTGCATGATTGTTTTTGAAGTACCTTGAGTGATGAATTATCGATTAATTTGGATTTTGTGCAACTGTCCCCTTACAAAGTTGATTGTCTAATTAACGCGTAGCTTGTTTTAAATTGTTTTTTTTTTGCAAAATGTAAATTGCACGCATTAATGTATGATACAAATAGAATTTTTTTCATAGAAAATTTCTACTCCTTAAAAGACGATCTGATGTTCATATCTTTAACATGTTTTGAAATGTATAAAATACTAGACACTAATGCCACAAGGATGGTAAAATATCATAAACACCAAAACAATGCTCTTTTGAAGAAAAAAAAACATTGATAGTGACCATCGGACGTTTGGTTTTACCCGTTTCCCATTCATTCCAATTAAATATCTTACTATTTATTGGATTAAATCAAAATAATGAAAATGAATTCGAAGATTTCTTAGCTCACAGTATTAACAACTTGAAAACATGAACATCACCTTTATTCTAGGTAGCCGCATCACTTTTTTCTCGAGCTCTCTTCAGCATTCTGTCGAGCTTCTTCAAATTTGAAATCGATTGGCTTGTCGTAACCCATTATTTTGATATAGTGCGTTGGATCTGGGAACAATTTCGGATCAACAAACAAAGATTTACCTTTGACCTCGAACGTAGTGAACATGCCGGGTACTTCGGGAATGTTCACGTCTTCCAGCTTAAACTTGATCTGAAAGTTTAGACCACAGTTAATGAAAACGGAGAATATCTCATGTGATTTCAATACCAACCTGCTGTTTCTGCAACAAGAATGTTATAATGCTGGCCGTGTATTCTTGCTTAACAACATCGTAATGCAATTCTGTTACATACTTCTTTGTAACCATGTGCAATAGGAAAGGAGTGACAAATGTGAAGAATCCTGCAATACCGCAGACCGCTAAGACCACCGATGTTCCGCCGATCTTACTGGCTTGTTCCATGAGAACAGGCTGTGCGATGATTCCGCCAAGACTGGTGGTCAACGAAAAAACTTTGACCGCTCGAATTTGGGGTGTTAATATTCCGTAGTACACTTTGAATTCGTCTGAGTTAGTACTTTCAGTTTTGGAATCGGAAGGTTTTGAGCAGAGGTGCCGAGTTACCGGTAGCCATCGTGTTTGTCTGTTTGTTTTGAGACAAGCGATTCCACTGGGGTATGAAGCTATTTCTCTCGAATGCTGGCGTAATCCCCGGGCCAGTATGTTTAACAAAACCATTTCGATGACAAGAAGTAATCCACAAGAAAATTAATCTTGCACGAGTGTTGTATAACAACTTTTTTGAACAAAACTAATCAAAACAAAAACTGATCAGATTTTTTTTTTTTTATTTTGACAGACTACACTCTACCACTGGCATACTCGCATGTGCTTTTTAGTAAAGGTATACTCAATTTCATTATATCAGATCTAGTGTGCACTTACACGGAAATGAGTAAATAATCAGCACGGAAAAAATAAAGTTGCCAAAATTTCAATGAACAAATCTTTATTTTGTCGATTTTTCCTCATTTTGAAACCGAAATTTCTTAAGGTTTTCAAATTAAACAAAAGTTTGTGAAAATCTTCTAAAAATGATATGCAGCTGTGGCAGAAATAAAAACCATGTGTGTGAGTTATGTGTTTTTCGTATAGATTTATTTTAATAAATAATTGAACGAACCTTTAATATTCATAGGAGTGAAGGTATCCCGAATACGAAAATATTGTAACATAACAGTTCCTGTAGTAGTTATAAAACGATTTGAGACAGAGTAAAAAAACGTTTAGAAAATGATATCTGAAACCATAAAAAACATTCCACTTATCTTGAATTCCAAAACGACGGTCTGTTGAATATGGCGTTAAGTTATGTTACTGTTTAAAACTATTAAAACCTCTATATGGAGACACTGTTCTAGGAACAGTTAGGGTGTGGTTTTTAAAACGCTTATGAATAACGTTTTCAGCACGCAGCGAAAAGATTTTTTATTTCAAAGGAAAGTGCCGCAAAAACAAAGGATTTTTTCCTTTGATTTTGGGATAAATAAAAATTCCTTTGATTCAAAAGCATTTTTCTTTGTTTCAAAAAATTTTTCTTTTGAAAAATCTTTGAATCAAAATATTAATGCTTTGAAACAAAAAACAGTTCCATTTGATGCAAAGTTGTTCTCGTTTGCTACAATGTAATTTAGATTTAGATATAAAAGGATTGGTTCATTGAACCTTTTTCATTTTATTCCAATTGGAAGAAATATTTTCTGTTGTCCCGAAGTTCCTATTAGGAATTTTGAACAATAAAAAGAAAGAATTTACATTTTAAATTCATTTTTATTTACAAAATTAACACTAACACTGGTTCACTATAATTGAATAATCCGGTCCTAATTTTGGCCTGAGGGCATTCTTCTAGGGCCGCTCAATAGACTTCCGGATGCAGCTCCGGTTGCTAACTTTAGTCATTCAACTGGTGATTACCGCTGAAGATCGGGCCGAAGATAATCAGACCGCTGGATTTGGGGCGGAATCTGCCGTGGTCCTGTAATGCAAGAGTTAATATAAAATCCTAAACATTCACTTTTTGTTTAATGGATTAACACTCACTTACCATTCTCCATCCTGAATCCTCCTGAAGCTATCTCTGATTCACTAGTTTTGATTTTCAACACAACCGGACAAACTTTATTCGAAATTCGGTTCTTGCTCAATCCAAAATATCTTCTAAGTTTAAAATTTTAATTCAAAGAAATTATTCCTTTCTGTTGAAAACAATTTTCTTTGGTTGAAAGAAAATTTACTTTGTTTTAAACGAAATGTGCAATTGAACAAATTTCTTTTGAATCAAAGAATTTGTTTAAAATCAAAGTCCAAAATTATTCAGTTCGAAAAATTAATTCTTTCTTTCAAAAATTATTCATTTGAATCAGAACGATAATTCATTGATTCAAAGAAAACAGGAGTTTGATTCTAAAAACTGAATGTTTTAAATCAAAGTCAGTTTTGTTTTGTATCAAAATCCAAGTTTTCTCTGCGTGAGGACATTGAACTGTATCTAGAATGAACATGTGTAGGCATATTTTAAACGATTTATCAAACCGTTAATCGAACTGTTACGGAAATCAGAATGATTATTGTACAAACCGTTTGTACTAAGATTACTGTTTATTTTATGGTGGAGACGATAACGTCATAAAGGATTTCTTACAGTCATCTTTTAGCTAAACAGTAACGATAACAGTTGTCGAACGATTTGATATAGCGTCCTTTTATAATGTTATCCAGAACCGTGCTGAATGGCGCTTACACTCACACATACACAATGATGGAAAATTTTTGGGAATTTTCGGATAGTAAATATCAAATCGATTTATTTTCACTTCATCTTTATTATTTTTTCTACTTACATTACGATGAGTATCTGGAACAAGTTAGCGTCTTATATTTCGATAATTCTATCAGGGAACGCTTCACCACCAGTACAGAAAAACAAATACTTTCGTTGTAGAGCTACCAGATGTTCGGAAATCACCGTCGTCGCCCGGATGATGAACGTTCGGAAAGCTGAAATATATTTATTGCCATTCAATAATCATTTTAAATTGATAAACTATATTGAAACAATTATTACTTACGGATTTTTAGGTTGGTTACGGCAGGAGGAAAGTTCATCCGACACATTTTGATTTCCCCGTAATATCCGACTGCCGGAGGCTCGCTTCGCTGCCAACAATTCCAACCGGTTATATGTTCACGGTTACGCCACCAGCTGTTTAAACGGATGTTTTTCCGGATCGGTAGATCGGGTTGTAGCCGTAATTTTGAAAGCAATTATTGAAAAGCAAACCGCGAAAAAAAACTGCACTAGCAAAGCTCGCGCCGTTCAGTCCCAGCAGGCCGTGGTGCCAGTTTTATCGATATTTTTTAATTAGAACTTTTCTTTTATTGAGATTTTGTTTATTTTTAGAAAATCGTTGTTGGCGATGAGCTGGCTCGCAAGATCCACACAGATCTACTTTCATGTTTAAGAGATTCTCCGTGAATCTTGCTATTCACACCTCAGGCGAAAATAAAATAATGGAGGGAATCGATGAGGACTTGAAAGATGAATTACTAACAGGTCTCTAATGTTTAATTTTTTTTAAATGCTTATAGATTTTGATGTAATTTATTTTTGAATGAAGAATTAATATAATGATTAACATACCATTTTTATGTTAATGTATACGACATGTTAAACAGAACTAAAGAATTATTTTGGAATGCTCAGTTGAATCGAGAATAGAGTACCAATGCATGCAGGCGTTTTCAAGAGAAACTTCTTTTTGTATACGTATATAAAAAAATATTAAAGATTTAATAAATGTGTACTGATTTCTTGCAAAATAATCTGGCATGACTGATTCGCATTTCGGCCATTTTTGACGTGGGTTTGACAGAAGACATGAACGCTATGGGTAACGGTTCGGGATAATTTTGACGATTCAAGAAAATTTGAAGTTAATCGTGGATACCATTCGTACACCTTTCCAAACACCATCACTTTTCAACAAGAACGTTAATTTTTCGTTTTGGACGTTGTCGAAGTAAAGTTTAATATTACAGCTACTTTCACAGAGACCATCACTATTTCTAGAGCTGTTGATGTTTCGTATAGACTGTTTAAGCTATAGTTTTTTAGTATGCGGGATTTGTTTGATGATTTATAGGGTAGATAAACTAGGTTTAATTTTTTTTTGTATTCGACAGTTTATGAATTAAATTGATTGTAGAGCATGAATTTGGAAGTTTTTGATCTGCATCCATAAATCAAAAACAAAATTTTTAAAATACGTTCCTTAAAACAAGACAAATTATTACCCACAGGCCATTTTAAAACCTTGAGCGAGCAATTTCGCGCGTAGGGTTGTGTTCAAAGCCGTAAATTGGGGTTTCTACTCTAAACGTGCATCAGTCCAGTCAGCTGTTTGAACCGATTGCACATATACACTCAGAAATAAATAAAATATCAAACAGTTATATTTTAGGTATTTTCACATATCTCCCTCTTTACGCACACGGATATTTCTCATGGTGTAATTACTGGGATATTTCTCACTGGGAAATATTTCTGCGATTAAAATTTATGCATTGAGAAATGTTATGGAACGACATCTGGTGGTCAGAAATAAAAGTTTGAGCCGTAACGTAAAGGCAAACGCTTAAAGCAGAAATAAACAGAAAAACCAAACGAAAATCGTTTGATTTTCGTCCATGTTCTATGGTCAATGTGCATAATTGACCATAGCATAAAAACATGTGCATTTCGCTGGTAATATTACATGCTGCAATTGAGTCCATCCTTTTTAAATACGATTCAGATAAATATTTAAAGAGAATGGAATCTGCATGCAGTCAAGTTGAAAGGCATTTAGCAACTGAAGAATCTAGCATGTGCTCATACCCGTTTAGTTGGGACTCAAACGCACAAAGCGTTTGTTTGAACAAAATAATATATAATTTCTCGGTTATTAAATTTTATGCATTGGATCATTACACGCCAAGAAATTATTCGGATGCATAAATTTAAATATCTGAAATAGTTATTTTTTAATATTTCTGGATATTAATGTCAGAGAAATATCGGAGTTATTGAAATATAATAATTTTCATATTTTTTTCATTTCTGAGTGTACACCTATCCAATCATGAGTGTAGATAAACACAACTTCAACCAGGCCAAATAACATAAAAATTATCTTCGGCCATTTCGTTTCCGTTCTTTGTTGCAGCAACATCGGATAATAAAATAGTAAGTATTTTTGGATCATTGTCGATTTTGAACGCTTATCGTCATATTTACATTTTCCATTTCAGCAGACGGTGAAAACGGAAGCTTCGTGGGTAAAATTTAGAAGGCAACGAATCCAGGTGCAGTGATTGATAATTAACATTCGTCGCACCGGAAGGGGCCGCATTTCTTGTGCTTGTCGTACTTCCCATCCCCCCCCCCCTCTAATGGTTCTACTAGAGCAAGACTATCGGCTGTGGAGATGGACAAGCTGCTGCCGAATTCGTAGCTAGCTCCGACAGCCCTCTGGTTCCGAGATTCCCGCATACTAAAAAACTATATCTCAAACGGTCTATACGATTCCTCAACTGCTTCAGAAAAAGTGATTCTCTCTGTAAACGTAGCTGTTCTATTAAACTTTACTTCGATGACAAATTTAAACGATAAAAACGAAACATGAACCTTATGTGAAAAAGTGATGGTATCTGGAAAGGTGATACAATGGTACGAACGATTTCCTTCAATTTTTCTGTAATCGTAAAAATGATCTCGAACCGTAAAGCATACCGTCCATGACTTATGTCAAAAATGAGCGAAACGCCGGTCAGAGATGCCAGACAGTTTTACAAAAAATCAGTACGAACTTATAAAAAATATCTTATATAATTTTTATATTCTGATACGACTCTGTAGCGTTTCAAAAACAATAATGGAACTTGAAGGTATGCTCATACATCATACTAAAATACGTTAATTATCGCTTTTCGCGATGTTTTTAACATCGCTCCAGTTGGAAATAGAGCTTGGAGTACCGATATATAGTACAGATATTTCAGTTCATTGAATAGATTTTTCAATTTATTGAAATATAAGATTAAATCATAGATTATAACACTATTAGAACAAAAAATAGTCTCGAATTTAAGTTTAAAAAAAAATTATTTAATAACAATTAGCTTCGACACTTCTACCGGTGATATTGACAGAAGTTTCAAGTTTTATAAAAACTCCTGCCGAATTTTTTTATAATGAATAATTTTTGACATTTCTAGCGCAAGCTTGCTTCAGATATGACAGTTTTTCTCGGATTTTCATCCTGTTGGATGATTCATCCCTATTAAACAGCATTTAATTGAGGCCGCGCATTTGTCTGAATTTTACGTCTATATTGCCATGGCAGGCTGCACTCCAAAAAAATTGTTTAATAAAATCAACTTTTCTCAGTTATTTTTAACTTCACCCAATACTTGCTTATCTTGTTTTAAACTCATGTATCATTAACAATAAATATAAATATCTAATGATTCAAACAATCTTAATGATAAAAACTGTGTTTTTGAAAAATCTTTTCGCTTGGCACCACTGATTGTTTGCAGCCCTTCGCCACGCCAGCCATGTTTGCCGCGGTATTTGTTTTGCTTCTCGACGGAAGGACGAAATTTACAAAGAAGTGCCATCAAGTTTAGAGATTTTGGAACGCCGGTATCAATCTTCCGATAGACTACATCTAATTTTCCAAAGGATGACCAAATCAAGTAGCCATCAGAAGGCGGTTCTGGCGACGCGATGCCGGTCAAAGTTTCAACACCGCGGCGAAGAACATCGGGATGTTTTTTGCAACAGGTAGGTCATTAAATTTATTGTTTTTTTTTTTCAACGAAACTAAAGGTAGTAAAAAACCAAACTGGTGAAAGAATTTATCTTAGATATAGAATATTGAGAACAATTTTATTTTTTCTTTCAGGCTTTTCTGCTACACAATTTTGGCACAAAATTGACTGGGGAAGCTATCAGAACCGGACATCTGACGCCTGATTGAGGAATAAACAATAAGATGCAATAAGATAATGATTATATAAATAAAATGATAATCCGGAAACTTTTAGTTTTTTCAATCCGCAAACTCCAAAATATTTTCATATGTGTGCGTGTTATTCACGTACGGTTCTAAATAACGTACGCATTACGTTGGAAGATCATTATGACAAATTTTGCCAAGACTTTTACTGAAAGCGTCTTTTTATAAAATAACTTCAAGAATTACTTTAATATTTACAGTTTGAATATCAAATAACGTTTTCCATGATCGATTTTTGGACGATATCTAAACTGTTTGAAGAACGGTTCTTCCATATAAGTGTCCTAACAGTTTTTAACAATTACATAACCTAACGACATATTTAAAATAACATCAAATCAAAATTCACGATTCAAGCAATGTTTTTTACAATATCAATAACAGTTTGCTAAACGTTTTTTTACGCTTCATCAAATCGTCGTTTGACTTTTTCAGGTAACGTTTGGTTATAATCATTACTTATGCGGGTTCTGCGACATCTATGTCCACAAAAATTATGATCCGCTGGCGGAACAGGTGTTGAAATTATGTGCAAAATTGTAGAAGAGCTTTTTTGAATCAATAAATATAATTGTAAGCATGTTGATTAGGTGAAACAGGAAATTGAAAACTCATTTCATTGAATTTTGAGAACTTCCCTTGATTTTCAAATTCTAAAAATGCCACCCTTTATTTTTTATTTACATAGTATTCCGTCTCACGACATAACTTGACGAACATAATTCCTAAAATTCACTCGGTTCATAGCAACCGTTCTCCAATTTCTCGGGCACCCCACGTTCGCCAGATCACGCTCCACTTGGTCTAACCACCTTGCTCGTTGCGCCCCCGCTCGTCTTGTTCCTACCGGATTCGTAGCGAACACCTGTTTTGCAGGACAGTCGTCCGGCATTCTCGCAACATGTCCCGCCCAGCGTATCCGGCCAGCCTTAACCACCTTCTGGATACTGGGTTCGCCGTAGAGTCGCGCGAGCTCGTGGTTCATCCTTCGCCTCCACACTCCGTTCTCCTGTACGCCGCCAAAGATGGTTCTTAACACTCGTCGCTCGAATACTCCGAGTGTACGCAGGTCCTCCTCGAGCAATATCCATGTCTCGTGCCCGTAGAGAACAACCGGTCTAATAAGCGTCATATACAGGTTACACTTCGTGCGAGGGCTAAGTCTTCTCGACCGCAGTTGCTTGTGGAGTCCATAGTAGGCACGACTTCCGCTGATAATTCGCCTCCGGATCTCACGGCTGGTGTCATTGTCTGTGGTCACCAGTGAGCCGAGATAGACAAAGTCTTCGACTATCTCCAGCTCGTCGCCGTCGATCGTGACCTTGTTATTACTGGACAAGCGGGTTCGGTCGGTCTCGGATCCGCAGGCCAGCATATACTTCGTCTTGGACGTATTAATCATCAACCCAATCCTTCCTGCTTCGCGTTTCAGTTTGCGGTAGATCTCCTTAACCGCCGCAGATGATCTGCCGACTATATCAATGTCATCGGCAAAGCAGATAAGTTGACTGGATCTGTTGAAAATCGTGCCCCGCATTTCGCTCACCGCTCGTCGAATAACACCTTCTAGCGCCACGTTGAACATCATGCAGGATAGACCATCACCTTGTCGAAGCCCCCTGCGCGATTCGAATGAACTCGACAATTCACCCGAAATCCGCACACAGCACTGCGTTCCATCCATCGTCGCCTTGATCAGTCTGATCAGCTTCCCGGAAAAGCCGTTCTCGTCCATGATTTTCCATAGCTCGTTACGGTCGATCGTGTCGTATGCGGCTTTGAAGTCGATGAATAGATGATGCGTAGGGACTTGGTGTTCACGGCATTTTTGGAGGATTTGCCGTAATGTGAATATCTGGTCCGTCGTAGACCGTCCCTCCATGAAGCCGGCCTGATGACTTCCCACGAATCTGTTTGCTTGTGGCGTGAGGCGGCGGAGTAGGATTCGGGACAACACTTTGTAGGCGGCATTGAGGACAGTGATCGCTCGGTAGTTCTCACAGTCCAATTTGTCGCCCTTCTTGTAGATGGGGCATATTACCCCCTCCTTCCACTCCTCCGGTAGCTGTTCTATGTCCCAGATCCGGACTATCAACCGGTGTAGGCAATCGGCCAACCTGTCCGGGCCCATTTTGATGAGTTCAGCTGCGATGCCATCCTTCCCAGCCGACTTGTTTCTATTCAGCTGGCGAATGGCTTCCTTAACTTCACTCATCGTTGGGAGTGGCTCCTCTTCGTCGTTGGCTACTCCGGCGATGTACCTTCCCCCACCGTCTTGATCTCCTGCATGTGCGCCGTTCAGGTGTTCATCGAAGTGCTGCTTCCACCTTTTGATCACCTCACGATTGTCCGTCAGGATACCCCCGTCCTTATCCCGGCACATTTCGGCTTGCGGCACGAAGCCTTTGCGGGATGCGTTGAGTTTCTGATAGAACTTTCGTGTTTCTTGGGAACGATGCAGCTGCTCCAGCTCCTCGAGCTCCTCCTCCTCCAGGCGGCGCTTTTTCTCCTGGAAAAGTCGAACTCGCTGCCTCTTCCGCTGTCGGTGATTTTCCACATTTCGACGGGTGCCTCTTTGCACTACTGCCGCCCGCGCGGCATTCTCTTCGTCCATCACCCTCCTACACTCCTCGTCGAACCAGTCGTTCCGTCGAGATCGCTCCACATAACCGATGACGTTCTCCGCAGCACTGTTGATGGCTGTTTTGATGGTATCCCAACAGTCCTCGAGAGGGGCTTCGTCAAGCTCGCCCTCTGCCGGCAGTGCTGCTTCGACCGATTGCGCGTAGTCTGCCGCGACCTCAGGTTGCTTCAGTCGCGCGATATTTAACCGAGGCGGGCGCCGGTTTCGCGTGTTGTTCACTACGGAGAGTTTTGGGCGCATCTTCACCATCACCAGATAATGGTCCGACTCGATGTTAGCGCCCCGACAGGATCTGACGTCGATGATGTCCGAGAAGTGCCGGCTGTCGATCAAAACGTGGTCGATCTGTGATTGAGTTTGGTACGGTGATCTCCAGGTGTACTTGTGTGGGAGGCGGTGCTGAAAAAAGGTACTACGTACGGCCATTCGTTTGGAGGCGGCGAAATCAATGAGTCTGAGGCCGTTTTCGTTGGTCAGCTGGTGCGCGCTGAACCTTCCAATTGTCGGTTTAAATTCCTCCTCCTGGCCGACCTGAGCATTGAAATCCCCGATGACGATCTTGATATCATGTTTTGGGCAACGGTCGTATTCACGCTCCAGCTGCGTGTAAAATTCGTCTTTGTCGTCACCGGTACTTCCGAGGTGAGGGCTGTGCACGTTGATGATGCTGATGTTGAAGAACCGGCCCTTGATTCTCAACCGGCACATTCGTGAGTTGATCGGCCACCACCCGATCACGCGCTTTTGCATCTTTCCCATCACTATAAAAGCTGTTCCAAGCTCGTGTGTGTTGCCGCAGCTCTGGTAGATGGCACGACCATCTGGATACGTTCGTACCGTGGAGCCCTTCCAGCATACCTCCTGCAGCGCTACGATGTCGAATTTGCGGCTCTTCAATTCGTTGGAGAGCACGTGGGTACTGCCCACAAAATTTAGAGATCGGCAGTTCCATGTTCCAAGTTTCCAATCGCTAGTCCCTTTTCGTCGCGTGGGTCTTTGCCGATTTCCATCCGAAATTTGTTGTTCGTTATTCGTTGCTTATGTTTTTTAGTAGTCACAGGCTCGCAAGGCCCGCAGCTAACCCCACTATCTCGCAGGAGGACCGTCGTGATGTTGCTGTTTTGGGTCCCGAACACCACCAGGACGTTGTTGCACTCCGCACGCCGCCCCTAACATGGAGAACAGACGCGTACGAAGCCCCCTAACTCATTCTGCATGCGACCAAAGCATCCACCGGGGTTGGGTACCCGATCTCCGCTAAGGTTGCTCGCACCCCAGCTAGTACCACGGGGAGGTAGAGAATCGGAGTTGCAGACAAGCGGTGATATGACCACTACCCGAAGGTTGGGTGTATGGGGTCTCGAGTTGCACATTGTCTACTTCACTAGCCAATGCCACCCACACATATGCAATATTTTTTTCAATGCACTCATACATAAGCACGAACGGAGCATACCAATACTATCAAACCATGACAGATGTCAACGAGGGCTGTCACTCTGAACCGGGAAAACCATTTCAAGTAGAATCGGTTGGGCCATTTAATGCTTGAATTCAATAGGAGGAATGCTTGAAGAATGCTTGGAATCCAAGCATTCTTTCAAGCATTCCAAGCATTCATTTTGTTAAGCGGGTACTAACCCGCTTAATAAAATAAATGCTTGGAAGAATGCTTGGATTCCAAGCATTCTTCAAGCATTCCTCCCATTGAATTCAAGCATTAAATGGCCCAACCGATTCTACTTGAAACTGGTTTCCCGGTTCAGGATGACAGATCTCGTTGACATTTCTCATGTTTTGAATGTATTTGTGCAATATGTAAGTGCTTATGTGTGAGTGAATTCTAGTGTGAATTTGTATGTATTAGTGAGCTCCAAATTTCCATGGCATTCAAAATGATTTCAAAATGAAAAAAAGACAATTAGGTTCTCTACTTTTATTTATTTCACTTCATTATAATTATCACTTTAAGAACACTTTCACTTTAATAATTAAAAATTTCACACAAAAATGGTATCTTCCTTCGACTTGGTCGTAATAAAACTGGACACCGCAGCCGGATCTTGTTGCTGTTTGCCTTTTAGGTGCTGACGACAGGATTTTTTCATGTTTTCGGCTCAACGCGGTATTACGCTGGCTGGGGCTGAAGTGATCACTGCATGGAGCGCACCGTCGTGATGGACGGAACAATGCCATGATCTCCTGGGGCACATTCGGGTTGTCATCATCCTGCTTCAGAGCTCCTGCTGTGGATTTTTAAGACCTGAATCCTTCGAAGAAAGATGTTCTGGCAGCTTGCCCGGCTCGTAAGGCTGTAATCAGAATAAAGGAAAATTAATAAAGAGGATTTTTATAAACATCGCTCAACTTACCTTTTCTTAGTTTAAAAGCACACCGGAGCTCGGTTCCACGTCGACTGAATGCGTCTCCATTTTAAATTGTTGTTGCCTGACCTAGGACCAGTGAAGCCAGATTATATTCTGTGTAATACAGCATGTACTATTCAACTTTGTGCTAGTATGTGGGACGCGCTGATTTGGCGCCAAAATATTGTACACACTAATTCGATTGCACTCAAATTTGACGGTTGCTACGCTGTGAATAGTTCGTTCAAGGTTTTATGACAGAATCGGGGAACAATTTGTGTGAAATCGTATTTTAGTACACGCTCGAAATTAATTAACCAATTATCGTTAAAAAGTAACCATTTTCACACCTTTCCGCGTTAAGTGATTTTTTGGTTTCTTCCATAGAAGTCATTTTTTGACTTCTCTTGAGAAGTGGAAATATGGTTACTTTTTAACCGCAGTCGATATTAGCAGATAAGTAAGAAAATGGTTATTTTTACAGAGATGAGGAATTTCGATTCGTTTAAATGAAAAAATAATTATTTCGAATGAATTCGGAAGACATAGAATTAAGACAACAAATTTTAATTGCAATTTTATTGAGCAGAGATAAAAACAAAATCTTTTCATCATTTTGAAATCTTCCTGTTTTCAGTATGTTGAAATTTTCATACATTTTATTCGCTGTGGAACCAAAACTCATCGCTCATACAAAGGTGGCTCCACGGCCGAAACCAAAAAGCGTAACGACGGTTCCTGTGAAAGTGGGTGTATGATAACCATCTGTTGAGTCTTGCTTAAGCGGGCGGCCAGTGACAAGGGGGTGTTTCAACAACCTTAAAAGTAAAATGAAATTGTTAAAAAATGTTCAAAATTTATCCAAAAAACAGGATAGTTTACCAGTCCTGACTTTCCCTCTCCTAACCCGGCCCGCTGCTAGGAATCAAGAAATTCCATATAGCAGACGTAGTTCTACGAATCTTATATGGACTGAAAATTTCATGAATATACGTTCGAATTACACCTCTATGATGGTGCTCCAAACGGTTTACGGTTTTAGGATCATGGCGAGAGTAGGAGGCGTTCTTGGAACCGATGAATTAAAATTGTTTCCGCCATCAACCGTTTATGTTCTCTTGATCCTCGTTGAACATTCTGAAAACAAAACAAAATTTCGTAAATTTAGAGCAAATTGCGGTAATGAAACTACGAGTGCTCGTTATTTTATTTCAAATTACAAGATTCCAACCGGAATATCTTTCGGTAGGAATCTTATTGATATCCATTGTAATTCTGAAATAGAATAAATTTATAGAATTATACTGCCAGAAGATGACGTAAATAGAAAATGCTACTAGCGACTGGGAGCAGTAAGAGCGTGAACAAACAGAAAGAAAGGATCCTACATAATTTGGAAAATCTTCCGGCAGTAATTCGTTAATCGAAGATAATTCAATTAAAAAACACTAACCTTTCAGTAAAATGTCTCTTCCCGGATCGAACTGTTGTATCATCAGCATTTCTTTTTGAGATAATTTCACAAAAATCCGATTATTACTACCGCACAAGCGTCCGACCACCAATAACCCCAATGCTCGCACTCGACCCCTGGCTTAAATCTGGAGTTGTTCCTGATTTAGATTTAAAAAAAAATATCGAAACGAATCTTTAGATTTTAGATACCTAATAACTTGTCGGCGCTTACCTTGTTGGTTGATGTCTGCAACTTCTCTTGTCAGCGAGGGACCGGATTTGGAAGCGGTGTATTCGTGTTGGATCCAGCAACGATAACCTGGCAAGTAGTTGGATCGGTACTAAAACTAATTTTCGACGGAATCGGTTTTTGGCCGATTTACAGTACCCAGTGGGCACTAGAAATTAAGTTACGTCAAAGATTGTTGCTAAAATGGCGGACACCGTTTTTGATCAAATTTTTAACCATTTTTTTGGTTATTGCATTGGAGCTAGCTATAAGGTTAGAATTGCGCTTTGAAAAATCGTTAAAAAGTAACCATATTGGCAGTTCTACAGCGATAACCATAAAATGGTTACTTTTTAAACATAAATGGTTAATAAAAAATTAGCGTGTATGGGAGAGTGGGGAATCTGGGCCACTTTTTTTCGTTGTTGCATAACTTCTTTATTATAAAAGATAAAATGAAAATAAAAAATGGTATGGTTTTCAACATTTCCAAGGTAAGGTATTTTTTTAAAAATTTTAATAAGTTATTTTCCCCACATTCTGACTGTTTTAAAAAAAGCAATATTTTTTGGATTTTGAAAAATGGTGGGGAATCGTGGGCCACTAAATCCAAATTGACCAAATAACATGCAAAATTTATGAGTTGACCCAAAACTGTGATTTCATAATTCATTGCGTTATTTTAAACCAATTTCAGATGATGAAATAAAAAAGAGAGCTGTGTATTGTCAATTGCATGAATTTTTAGACTATTGAGAGAATCTGATTTGACAGATAACAATTCCGCACTCACTAACACCATCACATTCTTTATATAAACTATCATGTGCTAAAAGTTGAAAAGGGACTATATGGAAAAAGGACCAACATCAGAGTTCAGTTACTTCAAATTATTTCTACCAAAAAAATAAACTTTCATATGCACCGTTGCAGTCTTTAACAAACTGCGCTGATTGCACCTATTTAGACCCACATGCAAATAATTTGAGCGCAGTAAAATCTGCTTACAGACCTATACATAGACAATGACACATATCGATATTCTTTACATCTTTGAATAAAATTGAATTAAAAACAATTGCGACTCTTGTGTCAGTAAAAATTGTCAGTGAATCCATATTTTTTGGCTAATTTTTCAGTAATTCGAACAACGCCCGAAATGCATGATTTATTTGTTCCACTTACATTCTTGTACCCAAATGTACAGAATGCATTCTGTTTTCTGTTCGTTTCTTTTCATTTGTTGATCGGTCAATTTTCGTTATTAAACTCCTTGGTTCGCATTTCTAGCGTAACATTTAAAAAGGGCGAAACTAGCAGTTAGCTCGAAACGAGAAAAACGCGTTTGAAAATTCGGAACACCTATTCAAATCCTATTTATAAAATCGACCACTTTTTGTTCAACAAAACCAAAAAATGTGCATTATATTCACTTATTGTTCGATGGTTATCAAGAACATTAACTTTTTTCACGTAATTTCCGAGATTTTCGAGTTTCGCCCTATTATTGTTTTCGATTTCAGTTACGCCTGCAAGTTTCGCCCAATTGATTGGCCGTTTTTGTTTTGGTTTTGAAGTTACGCCCATTCATCCTACACGCAAAAACTAATTAGGCCGTTTTGTCACACACGGTCAACTCAGTTACGCCTTTTGGCTCTACACGAATAGAAAAATTCACTCCATTTTGAATAGAGTTGTTTTTGACATTTCTTACGCACACTTGCTGAGCGTGTACAGATGAGACGGGACAATTAACCTCAAAAACTCTCGGTACAAAAAACGGGCAGCAGGTCGAAACACTTGGTCGTTTATAAGGTTAATTGTCCCAAAACTGAAAAGTGTTGGTGAAACAACCAGCATAATATCACGAACACTACCAGCGGCAAATAGGACTATAGGCGTAACTTCACGTTCCAACGAAAATGCATCAACAGGAAGTTTCGCCCAATTGAATTTTATCAATTTTTTGAAAGTTTTAAGTAATTATAAGATGAAACCACGTTTGATAGGTTAAGTGCAACCGCGTGCATCCGGAATGACCGTTAACTCGATTTGTTTACATTTGGCAGTTTCGCCCTTTTGAAATGTTACGCTAGATTTCATAATAATTTTCGCCAGAACAATAACGATTATGCCGTTTGGAAATGTGATTCGAAAATCAGAAGCGAGCAACGGCTGATTTGAAAAACTGACACAGGTTGTCTATGTGTGCGTCAGTGCGAAAATATTTCTGCGTGGAAATTATTTGCAAGGCGGGTAAAGCTAGGTGTGTTCTTATACCAATGCACGGAATCGTCCATCTTGTGACCCTTGTGACAGGCAATCGTAATCGTAGGCATGGTAGGCGAACAATTCGCTGTCAAAAAGCGCACCGTCTCCACCCCCCACCAATGAGAAACTTTTAGTACCCCTTGCCTACTTTTCCTCAGTATGCACCCACCCTACTGGAGGCACTCTGATTATTTGCACAGGAGTCTAAATAGGTGCAATTTCCGTAATATGATCGAATAGATTCCAAAACCTGGCTACACGCTGGAAATTATTTAACCAATTATCGTTAAAAAGTAACCATTTTCACACCTTTCCGCGTTAAGTTATTTTTTGGTTTCTTCCATAGAAGTCATTTTTTGACTTCTCTTGAGAAGTGGAAATATGGTTACTTTTTAACCGCAAGAAATTATTGCGGAGAAGTTGAAAAACGGTTAATTTTGATCCATATCGCAGAATGGAAGGAAAACAGGTAATTTTTTTCTTAAAAATACTAGAATTGGGATTTCGGATCGAAAGATAAATCATCATCCAGCGTTCTAATACGAATTTATTGGCAATTTCTTAGCACACCTGACCAGGAACATGAAATTTAACTCACCCTTACCGCCGCTCTCAGTTTGGCCGACCGACTCCGGGGATTTCGTTCGACCTCCTCGTCACCCGGAAGCACCACATGTTTGGTCAGTTGCTGCCATCCGGAGCACGGTTTCGTTATACTGTCCATCGCCTGCCGTTCGTGATAAACGGTGTGGCTGGAGTAGCGCAGCGGCAACCGATTGGCCATATCGTTCAACACGTTACCCATGACGTGCCGCTTCACGATAGTGTCCTCGAGCGAGTGGAACGTTATGGCCACCAGTTTGCCACTAAGCTTCAGATATCGCTGGGCCAGCAGCATCCCGTAGTTGATTTCGTTCAGTTCGTTGTTGACAAAGATTCGCAGCGCCTGGAAAGTTTTCGTGGCCGGATGGCTTGGTCTTTTAAATTTGTCCAATCGGTGCATTCCCGTTCCGAAGCAGGACTGAACGATGTCGGCCAGCTGGTGTGTGGTTTCGATTTTACGCATTGAGTGACGAGCCTCGATTATGGCAATTTTCCTGTACTGTTTTTCTTCCCCGTAAATTTTCAATATCCGGCTCAAATCGGTTTCGTCAATTTTGGCCAAGACTTCAGCGGCCGTTGGACTGTCCTGGCATCGATCCTTATCCATTCGCATATCCAGGGGACCGTTTCTGCTAATTGAAGAACCACGCAGTCCTTCATCAAACTGCATCGAGGAACAACCGAAATCGAATATGAATCTTTAATTCTCGCAATTTTGCGGGAAGCTCGGAAAACCTCCCAAGTACAGGTATGATTTGTTTCGGATAACAGGAAGCCAAATCAGTTGCAATCCTATGAGCAATTGGATCTCGATCCAATGCAATAATTTTGGCTTCCGGAGCAGTTTTTCAAATTTCTTTGGTGTGACCTCCCGCGCCAAAAGTCATATCAACAAATAGCTCTCCGTTCTGAAGTTTCAAAAACGTGACCGTCTCTCTGGCCATAACCGGAACATGGCCAACATTCGTGGCAAAGTTTCTGCTTAAAACTAATCCTAATCTTTGAACACCGCCGGCTAATACCTTCCTCATTGCTTGTTCAAGTATTCCATAAACTCCGATGAAAGCACGTCCCGGCACTGCTCCCCGGACAGCCCGGTGTCAGGCGATTGAAGCGTCCTCGGGTGTACCTTCAGGTGCACGTCGTTAACCAAATTCTCCAACGCTCGATGCTGTCGCGATAGATTTTCGTCGTTCACGGCAATAATGTTGACATTACCCAGCACTCCGGCCAGCTGATCCCGCAGAAACTGTCCCAGATCCCGCCCGATTTTACTCTGATCCACCGGCCAACGATCCAGAAGCTTGAGAAAGTGATTGTAGTACTGGGACATTATACGCACCGACCGGAAGCTGTAAAATAAATTCTTGTATAACTAATAGTTAATTGTAACTGCAAGGCTACGTTAAACACTTCAGAGACAAATTAGGTAGAATACTTACAATAAGTTCTATAACTTTGGCTTCAAAAAACTTTAGTAACCGATTCTAGGGGAGCGGCTTCCAGGCAGTTTTTTTCCCGAATGATGTTTGCTTGACTGACGATGATGAACCGCAATCGGAAACAATGAGGATACGCTTCCCCCGAATGGATTTTCGCATAAATGCTGCCATCAATAAACAAGGCAGGTAAACGAACCTAGGACATTGTATATTCATGGACATTGGATTCAACGGGAAACGTAAAATGCGAACTTACCTTGAAACAGCTAAATTTCAAATGTTGGTTCGATCAATCGTTTCACGGTTCAGCCAGCTATGATAATTCTTCACTTTCTTCCGGACACAAAATAATCGGCAAGTTACCTTTAATTTAAGGTAAACCCTCTTTGATCTTCAGGGGAAAGAATACCCACGATTTTCGTCTTTCCGTAGTCAACAAACCTTGAACATGCCAATGGCTTTCGAATCACTTGGGATGTATTCCGACTAAGCCTGACTACTACAAATATGTCGAAACAAAAATACCCCCAGAGAGAACCGCAAGATTAGCCACTCTACAACACGGATGATTCCAGCCAGACCGATTTCGTTTTCGTTTTTTTTTGCAACTTGTCCAAGGGTCACTTAAAATTCGGAATTCGAGGCCTAATTTTCTCACGACTTTTCGAGGGCTCTTCTTTTGATAGCCAGTTCGAGGTAATTTTTAACTTACAAACGAACAGAAAAAAAATACACACGAAACCGAAACTCGCCGCAGCGCTTCAACTTCCTTGTGCCTTCAGGTGCACGTCGTTAACCAGATTCTCCAACGCTCGATGCTGAGATTTTCGTCGTTCACGGCAATAATGTTTACACTACCCAGCACTCCGACCAGCTGATCCCGCAGAAACTGTCCCAGAGTGGCTTTTTTTCTCATTTTCGATTGATTTTCACCGGCGGATTTAATCAAAATTTACCAAAACTTGGCAAAAAAATATTGACAGGCTGAAAAAAAAATCCAATAGTTATAAACATGAAATATTGAAAACCGAATACCAGGAAAATTACCAGTCCAAGTTTTCTGCTTCTAGCACTGAATGTACCGGAAGTTTCCTGAGACAGTGATATTCCAGCAGAGACGCCGACCGACCAGCCCCAGCTCCATCCGGATCACAGGAACAGATTTACTTTTAAACATTTTATTCGTTCGCGCTCGGTTTGCTCTACGCGTTAACTCCAAAATGGCGAAGACAAGTTTTTCAACCGTTTTGTGGTTAATACACGAAAACTACCAAAATGGTGAAAATTTCGCGAAGAAAAAATCTTAAAAAATAACCATATTGATAGTTTTGGAGCAAAAACCATAAAATGGTTATTTTGTAACCATAAATGGTTTGATAAAAATGATCGTGTAGCGAACGTTTTGGCAAAATTCCTTATATATAGGATGGAAACATATTTTTCATAACTCTTCATTTGGCATAAGAAAACTTAACATATAGTTATAACGTATTTTCAGTTCTGAATGTGTATAAAAACTTAATAATAAAGGTGATTCAAGATGTGTGGCCCACGATTCCCCACAAGCTATGATTTGCAAATTGGTTGCGTTTGTGTGACTTATTGATGTTTCATCAAAAATTCCTTTTCCACGTGAAAGATCATGACAAAACTAAGATCATATTTAAGCGAATGAGCATATTTTTGTTATGAATTTAAGGTTCCCCATCGATGAAATTAGCGGGTGTATTTTTAATTATGAAAGTAAATTTTTCTAACTTTTTTCAGCTTGATAAATAAAAGAAGCATATGATGCGTATTTAAGTCAACATATTGAAATATATGCTCACAAAAAGTGACGACGATGACAGTTGGTTCGAGATTTTTATCTCAACACACATCTGAGATATTAAAAGTGGCCCACGTTTCCCCATGGCCCACGATACCCCACTCTCCCCTACTGAAGGCTAAAGGAGAAAGATCTAGCGTAACATTTAAAAAGGGCGAAACTAGCAGTTAGCTCGAAACGAGAAAAACGCGTTTGAAAATTCTAGGGTAACATTTCAAAAGGGCGAAACTGCCAAATGTAAACAAATCGAGTTAACAGTCATTCCGAATGCACGTGGTTGCACTTTACCTATCAAACGCGGTTTCACCTTAAAATTACTTAAAACTTTCAAAAAATTGATAAAATTCAATTGGGCGAAACTTCCTGTTGATGAATTTTCGTTGGAACGTGAAGTTACGCCTATTCAAAATGGAGTGAATATTTCTATTCGTGTAGAGCCAAAAGGCGTAACTGAGTTGATCGTGTGTGACAAAACGGCCTAATTAGTTTTGGCGTGTTGGATGAATGGGCGTAACTTCAAAACCAAAACAAAAAGGGCCGATCAATTGGGCGAAACTTGCAGGCGTAACTGAAATCAAAAACAATAATAGGGCGAAACTCGAAAATCTCTGTAATTGCGTGAAAAAAGTTAAAGTTCTTGATAACCATCAAACAATAAGTGAATATAATGCACATTTTTTGAATTTGTTGAATAAAAAGTGGTCGATTTTATAAATAGGATTTGAATAGGTGTTCCGAATTTTCAAACGCGTTTTTCTCGTTTCGAGCTAACTGCTAGTTTCGCCCTTTTTAAATGTTACGCTAGAATTCGGAACACCTATTCAAATCCTATTTATAAAATCGACCACTTTTTGTTCAACAAAATCAAAAAATGTGCATTAAATTCACTTATTGTTCGATGGTTATCAAGAACTTTAACTTTTTTCACGTAATTTCTGAGATTTTCGAGTTTCGCCCTATTATTGTTTTCGATTTCAGTTACGCCTGCAAGTTTCGCCCAATGGGCGATGGGCGCGCTCGCAATCCCGGTATACGATTTCTCGTGTGTTAAACAGAGAGAGTAATAGCACTGACCATACTGACTGGACACTCGATTTCGTTTTCTGGATAATTTTTCCAACAGTGCGCAATGTCGATTCCAGAGTGCGCATCGATCAATTTGAAGAAATGCTATCCCAGTTAGGAAATGTCACCCAACTTTAAAAATAAAACACGCAATTTCTACGATAAAATCGGGCTAAACAGGACAATTTTTCCTACAGGGCATTTTTTGTTAAATTTTTCAGGTTCGCCACCTGCCGTCGGTATTGCGAACCTGCAAAATCTGACATCAAAAAATTAGACAGAAAATGGTTGAATTTTTGTTCTAAGTGTCATGTCAGTGTGGTCAGTGGTAATAGCCTTCACTCCAATTTCACTCCGATTAGCTGTCATTCTTATGGAAATCTGTGTAAGAGTAAAGAGCAAGCTTTATTCGTTTTAGCAGGCCCAATCCCAATTGATCGGCCGTTTTTGTTTTGGTTTTGAAGTTACGCCCATTCATCCTACACGCAAAAACTAATTAGGCCGTTTTGTCACATACGATCAACTCAGTTACGCCTTTTGGCTCTACACGAATAGAAAAATTCACTCCATTTTGAATAGGCGTAACTTCACGTTCCAACGAAAATGCATCAACAAGAAGTTTCGCCCAATTGAATTTTATTAATTTTTTGAAAGTTTTAAGTAATTTTAAGATGAAACCACGTTTGATAGGTAAAGTGCAACCGCGTGCATCCGGAATGACCGTTAACTCGATTTGTTTACATTTGGCAGTTTCGCCCTTTTGAAATGTTACGCTAGAGATGTTCAAATATGATGAAAAATTCAACTTTTTAGGGATACCATATGTACTTTTTTAAGAGTATATGTACTCTTTTTCGATCGAGAAATGGGCGTACTCTTCTTTTTATGAAATTTCACCAAATGTACTCTTTTTTTTGTTGAAAGACATTTGATCAAAAAATCCTATGTATATCTTCCATTTTATGAAATTGTTTCAGATTAAATGCAAAAACTACGAAAGGCATACAGCTAACAACAAATTACTTTAACATGTTGTTTTCATTAACATGCATATTTATTCGAAATAAAGTGAGCGCGATAAACGCCTTTAAGTATTTATGCAAACAATAATCAAAATATACACAATTTAGGTAATATGCTTAAATGCGCAAAAATCTCAAATAATGATTATAAAGGAAATGTACGCGACAATAAAAAAAAATGGAAATGGTTTGCTTTATAACGTTTTTGAGGTTGCTCAGCATCAGCAACCTCTAAATACTGCTTTCTCTTCAAATAATCCAACTTTTGCATAACCTCAACAAATTGACCGTATTTGAGTGAATTGAAATATCTCTGAATATTACAGTCAAGGTAGTAGAAGTCTCCTAAAAAAAAAAAAGAAATATGTACATCCTTTTACTTTTGTTTTGCATACCTTCCGGGCGCAAAGCTCGATAATTAAATGGATCTTGTATCTATCTGATGGCTGGGTGCTCAGAAAACCGAAGTTATATCGTTTCTCCTGACTTTTATGGGTAAAAGATCTCAATGTACTCTTTTTGGTGTTGGGTGATCTGGTAACCCTAACTTTTATTTTTCATGAACTCATCAAAAGGCACAGAAGTTTTAAAATTTGTATTTTCAATCATTGACTGCATTCCTTGAATTTATTTATTTATCGATTCAAAACGGAATTCGTTAGCTGTGGACTGGGTAGGCTGTCGTCGTCGATGACGGTTGTGTTTTTTTTTGGCAGGAAAATTTTGAAGACTCTCAAACCATCCATTGAAAAGTTCAATTTGTGCCGTAAAGTTTTGAAGACTGTGGTGGCGGGAATGGGATAAACGAGGAATGGAAATCAAAACAAGAAATAATTGACGGTACGGGAAAATTGGAACAATTGACGACGGGAAAACTGAAATCAAGATCGAAAGATAAGTATCAGATTTTAATATGTAAAAACCATCTGAAACAATCCCTTACACAATAAACAATCAGAGAAGTCACTCGTAGGCCCAATTAATGCTTTTAATAAATGTGATATTTTTTAAGATTCAGAATTTTTCCTAATTAATCGCTTTGAGCGTATTGTTCATAACCATAACTTTTTAAAAATGACACACAAATATTTTAAAGGAAAATTGTCGATACACATTGTCATAGTATTATTCTCACTAAGAACTAGGTGAATTTGTTAGTGTTCACATAAAAAAATTAGGCTTAATATAAAGTTAAAAATTTTATGGATTTATGCAATAATGGTCCAATGATACAAGTTGTTGTATTCGTGTATCTTACTTTCATATCTCTAATTCTTCTACACGTATATAAAAAACATAGTTTAGCATACATCAGTGAACGTAATTTAAACACTTCAATAAAAAACATGTTAAATATTGTAACAGAACTTAAAGCTACAAGAATTTTGGTTCAAATAACTCGAATGGTATATCGTAACAGGGTTTCAAATTCGACTTATCGACGAATTAGGTTCATTTAAAACATTTCAACTTCAAGTATCAGTCCAGTTCCACTACTAGAAATTTAAAAAGAAATCTAGGACACTGGAAATAAAATGTTATTCTTTCGTAATGCAACTTTCAAAACACGATATCCTGCACTGTTAATTTAAAGCTCGATCTTATTGGAAAAGGTTTCAATAAGTTTGCAATAAAAAGAAAAGCCGTTCATCTATGAAACCATATAGAAGAAAATATATCACAATGACAAGTGTCAAGTTTTATTATGCGTTTTTATTAAAACCTAGTTTTGATTGAGTAAGTCTATACAATAAGTAGTTGTGTTAAAAAGCAAGTCTATCATATTAAAACTGTAATAGCATAAACAGAAATTTTCGAAAATCTCTTGAATAATTGGAAACAGACTTTTAAAAAGCGTTTAGAAAAACAAAGAGGAGAAATGATAATCTCAATAACACAGGAAGACCAAAAGAACAGGATGTAAAATATTAAATCGCACTAGTCAAAGGTGTCTCCTGATCATATCCTACCCTCCATTTCCAGACCAAAAATGTTTTGCAAGGATGCAGAGGTGACCTCGGTCCTTAAGCATGAGTTATGAATCTTTCAATCCTTTTTCTCTATTTTCCTTCTATCCATTGACTACTAGGACGTGGCCGGCGCCGTTATTGATGTTTAAAGAGAGAGCATCAGTTTTGTTCATTGTGAATGTGCTGTCAATCCCAGACACCATTAATTTGACCTCTGGGCAAAATTGATGGCCTCGGTCAACCACGGAGTAGCAACTATTGGCGATGTGGAACTTGTTCCACTTAGCCACGCCAGCGATCATGGAATTCGAAATGTTTATACACTATAACAGCGTTTTAGTTACAATGAGAAATATTGCTTTACAAATATTTATTATTATTTTCGAGTTCGATGATTTAAGGTGGATGTGAGTAGTCAATCAAGCTAAGCTAAGCTTAAAACGGAATTCGTTAGCTGTGGAAAATTGGCGTTGGAAATTCCATATGAAAATCAATTTATCGACACCTATTCAACATTTTATTTTTATGGTGCATTCCCATGGAGTAAATCGCCTTAAAGTAGACAGGATATTTCAAAATGCAAATACAGTACTCGCTCGTTAATCGAAATCGTTGAATCGGACATGTTCGGTAATTCCAACGATTTGGGAGTTGAGTCCAAAGCCAGTTTCTCACAATAATCGGAAATATTGTTGTAATAAATCAAAAAATTCATTTAAAAAAACAATTTAAAAAATCGGACGTTTTCGATGATAGATGGTTTTTATGCTCGGCTATGATATCAACTGTTGTTTATATCTGGGGGAGGACTGAAATTTGCTGTATCGTTTTCTGTATCGTTTTTATACTGTTCGGCAAAAGCCAGTAATTGTTGAAAAGATTTGTAATCGTTCAAATTTTAACTTTAGATGATCAGTTTCGTGTAGCGAGTCATGCAACTCAGTTGTTTAAGTGCTAAATTTAGATTTAGCTATTTTTAGAACAACTATTAATCAAACCATTTTTATTTATCAGCTTCAAAACTTTAACGAAATTTGAGTGACTCAATACGCCTGATCATGCAAGAATTTGCCAGAGCAAAATAAAACCTAATTGAATCATTGTTTTATGCAAAACAAGTGCATATCAGCATCAAACAAGTTTTATTGAAAATCACTAAATAAGAAAGTAAAATTTTGAACCTTTGCACTGGTCGGTAGATTGATGAGAGAAATTTGACGTTTAAAATATTTTTTTCTTTTTTTATTCAGTCTTCCTCCCCCAGGTTTATATATATTTGTTACCAAATGTTTTTAGCTTTAAAAATTCATTCGATTAAGTTTTTCTCACCACTTTTTACTTAACTTTCAGTAATATATCAATTATTTTGATGAAAAACAGTTTTTCATTTGACCAAAATAATGTTTCTAACAAGGTACCCTCGGTCATCGGACGTTTTCGATAGTCGGATACACCCTTCGGTCCCAACTGTGTCCGATTAACGAGCGAGTGCATAATCCATTTCTAACAAAGTGGTGAAAATGTTGTTTGTTGCATTTATTTATTTGAGTGGAAATAAAATATTGATTTACGTAGCAGTTCAATAATTAGATAATTCAATAATACAGATATTTTCCGCCTTTCAGTTTCGCCGCCGACCGTTGCGTATAGCATAGCGTTCAAGTCTTCTCAGCTAGAAGTCATGAGATCGAATCCTGGTCACGGCATAAATAGTACACTTTCTCTGGGTTGGTGGTTTTAGCATTTGCAAGATGCTAGCCATCATATCCTTGAAAGATGTACGGTTTATGCTTTGGTATATTCGGCCGTTAATTTTGCCAATCGTTATGTACCACTTATCGATTTGCATCTTCCACAGATCGTCAGCCAAATTTAGAACTGCATGTGTGTCCTTCCTATTTGACGATACTCGAGATTGACCCCGGAAACCCGAAACCTGAAATATGGTTCTAGAAAACTGCATGACCCGATAAAAAATAGAAAAAATATTCCATCGTTAAAGAAGAAATTGACCTACACATGTGCATTCTAAGGTAGCTTTGGATAAATTGTTTGAAGGTGAATTTCTTCTTCAAGATGCCATTCTCAGAGTAGTAATTTCAGTTTATTTCATCTCTAATCATTGAGTAACGATTGTTATGTTTTCATTTAATCATAAATACCCTCGGGATCTTGCTTCTTAGCCGCCAATTGGATTGGCCATTTCTAATCTTTGTTCTCAGCACACAATTCTTCCTGCCACGGTGTATGAAATATATATAAATACTACACTTTTCTCCATTTCATTCATTCAACATTGTTTGCTTTGCTCGTGACGTTTCTGTTGTTTATTTTCATTTTAAATCTCCGTTTGACACCATACAGCACAAACTATACAAGTCTAACTATTATCCACTATTGCCTAATTGTTATCTTTGTGTTGTTTCTGTTTCGTTCGTCCTGTACATTCGGTTTGATCTCCTGTTGTTTTGTTTTATTGCGTATTCTAGTTGTTATACTGCTGATTACTTCTTTCTCACCAGTGGCACATTGTGTTCTCGCTGACTGTTTTGTTTTGTTCCTCAATCCGTTCTATTGGTTTGTATTTTGATTATCCCTCTTGTTCGCTTCTTTGTGTATGTAACTATTCATGCAAGTAGATGTTTGTTCCTACTGGTGACGTTATTAGGTATTCTGAATTTCTCTTCCATTTTTTGTTTATAATCTTTCATCGTCAAAAAGGGCAGTTTGTTTTGTTTGTGTATTATCCTTTTTTTTTAATTTTCATAAATTTTGTTTTTCTCTTGTCGGTAAATTTAGCTGCAAAATTTTGAACTCTTTTCTGTTTCCTTTGGTAGTTTTGTGGTTGCTTTTCCTCATTTACAAATTGGCCGAAACGTATATATGCCGAAACGTTGGTGTTTGTATGCGTTAGTCTGTAGATGTTTTTTTGTGGTGCTGTGGTTAAGTGTCACTGCTGGTTGCATATTTTAAGGGTGCACTGCTAAATTGGGAAACTTTTCTACTACACTTGATTTTGACATCGTTGGGAAATGTGTTGATATTTGTTTGCTCGGTTTTACATTGTAATGGAAACAAATTCGATTATTGCAATATAAACTGGTATCCTTGTTAGCTAAACTTTGTGTTTTTTTTCTCTAACGGGTTTTTTCATGCGTGATTATTTCTATGAGACATTTTAACTGCAGGTTTTCTTGTATCTAATAGTAATTTGATTACACATATCACAAAGTATTATTTGCCTCATAAACACTGTATTGTAGTGAGTAATTTGCGTTTTACTTTGCATCGGGACAATTTGTTTACATAGTTTGGATTGTAGTTGATTTCCGAAAGTTTTACTGAGCACTATTTTTCTGTTTTATCTTCTTGAAAAGATATGATATGAAAAACATAAAAGAGTGGTATTAGGTGTTGAGAACGGGTGTATCATTTTCATTAAATTCGTACAGTTCGTTGATGTTTTATATCATTAATTGTAACTATTTCATTTTGTTGTATGTTTGACTAATGAGAAGCAATTTGCTTTATTTTATCTTGTAAAAAACTTGTATTTCCAATATAATCCAACAAATATGGCTGAAATCCATTTTAAATTGTGACAAAGGCAACAAAACACTATGTCACAAAACAGGGTAAAACAGGATGCATCATTTTATCTACTTAACTACATACGTATCTTTTAAAACGCAATCGCAAATGATCGTTTTTATTCGGTTAGTTTTCTTTTGTCTAGGTGAGGCCATATAGTTGTCGGCCATTTTGTAAATTTGATTGATGTACACTTACATGCTGCTTTACCCGGCTTTCTTTTCTCGCCTACTTTTGGATTCTGTGAGCCAGTTTTTGACGTTTCAAAAACCGTTGATTCCTTAGCTTGTCTGATAAACTGCTTTTTATCTATAATTTTGGTTTCAGTTTAAGGTATTGTTTTTAATGAAAATTCAGTCTTTATACACAGATACAAAATTCTAGCATTAATAGGTATCCAAGGTTTAAGTTTCACCTTATTTTTATAATACTCTTCTGACAGAAAAACCAGTTCATGACAACATGATTAAAGTGGAATGCAGAAATAAAATATAGGAGAATCACGGCCGATTTTTAAATCTCAATTCATATCTATAACGTGACCCCTGTAAAACGTCTCTAATTACAATAAAAATAGAAAGAATATCTTTGGCTCCATGAACATTCTTCATAGCACTACGTTTTTCGAGGAGTTATTTCGACTAGGGCAAGATTATTCCAACGCATCAACAGCATCTAAAAAATAAGGTCTAAACGATCATGCAACGAAAACAAGGCTTTCTCCTCAGGTTTTTGCTAAACGACTTAACCGATTGTATATTTTCTGTAATCCACAGTATAAAATTTATCTACAAACTTGTCTTACATTCGAATTTTGATTACTAATAACCGTTGTTTTTGTACCGATTGTTTTTCGATATCGGTTGTTTTTTGTTTCGCATCTTCATTTAAAAACAAAACGCTGTCGATGGTTTGTTTTTTCGAAGGATGTTGTCATTTTTACTAATTAAATTGGGTTTGGGTTTTTCTTTTTGGCATGCGTTTAAGATTTTTTGGCACCAAAAGTGTTCATTTCTGTCTATTGGTCTTGGATTAAAGGGTAAATGCTTAAATAAGGACTCCATTTCATTAAACATGTTCGACGAAACCATTTGCAGAAAGAATGAAATGTGTATAAACCTATTGAAGGATTCCAATTTTTTTAAACTTATAATTCTGAATTTTGAAATTAAATTTTAATTTGAGTTCTGATTCAGAATTTCACCTTTAATCATTTAATATTGTACCATAACAAAGCCATTCACTGTCCAGACATCATTCATCACGTTTTTTAGAAATATTAATTTGGAATCTGAATTCTGAATCTGAATTCTGAATCTGAATTCTGAATCTGAATTCTGAATCTGAATTCTGAATCTGAATTCTGAATCTGAATTCTGAATCTGAATTCTGAATCTGAATTCTGAATCTGAATTCTGAATCTGAATTCTGAATCTGAATTCTGAATCTGAATTCTGAATCTGAATTCTGAATCTGAATTCTGAATCTGAATTCTGAATCTGAATTCGGAATCTGAATTCGGAATCTGAATTCTGAATCTGAATTCTGAATCTGAATTCTGAATCTGAATTCTGAATCTGAATTCTGAATCTGAATTCTGAATCTGAATTCTGAATCTGAATTCTGAATCTGAATTCTGAATCTAAATTCTGAATCTGAATTCTGAACCTGAATTCTGAATCTGAATTCTGAATCTGAATTCTGAATCTGAATTCTGAATCTGAATTCGGAATCTGAATTCGGAATCTGAATTCTGAATCTGAATTCTGAATCTGAATTCTGAATCTGAATTCTGAATCTGAATTCTGAATCTGAATTCTGAATTCTGAATCTGAATTCTGAATCTGAATCTGAATTCTGAATCTGAATCTGAATTCTGAATCTGAATTCTGAATCTGAATTCTGAATCTGAATTCTGAATCTGAATTCTGAATCTGAATTCTGAATCTGAATTCTGAATCTGAATTCTGAATCTGAATTCTGAATCTGAATTCTGAATCTGAATTCTGAATCTGAATTCTGAATCTGAATTCCGAATCTGAATTCTGAATCTGAATTCTGAGTTTTATTTCTGAATCTGCATTCTGAATTTTGAAACTGACTTGTGATTTTGATTTCTAATTCTGAACTCTGATTCAGATTTCTTATTCCAATTATTGGGCCTGAATTCTCAATTGTGAATCTGAATCATCAATTGTATGTTCTATATATTGTATCTTGATCTTTAGTTTCGATTTTGGAATATTTATGATCGTGAATGAACTTATATTTTGTTTTGAACTGGATGTTTAGTCTTTTCGTTCTCTTTAAATGTGACTAATATGTTCAAAATTATGAGAATTGGCAGAATGAGCAGATGGCAAAATATTCGTTTAGTATTCGTCGAACAGTTTTTTTTAAATAGTCTAGTGTTTGAAAAGTACTTCCCGAACTTTCGTTTTGTAAGGGTTAGGAAAATTCGTCATAACTTAAACTACTTATAAATCTTTATAAAAACGGTCACAGTCGAAACAGATTCATAAAAAGTGATCGTAAAAAATTTTTCACCTAAAATTCAATACACGCACTTTGAGTAACTTTTCTCTGCGTGTTGTAAGGGACATGCGTATTATTGATAGGTGCATAGCTCTGAATGACCGTTTCGTGAAAAAATTGCCACATTCGTACCTCAATGAGGTGAAATGCTCCGGAACAACGCTTTGATGATGGTGATGATCGATCTTGATCTTAGACCGCGATCGAGTAATCCGACGGATGGGTCGGTTGGCCCGGGGTAGAGTTACCATTGCCAGCTCCAACGGCGCCGGTGGCTATCGAGAGGGCTGCGCCTCCGCCACCCGGACTAGTGCTCTGTTGAGGGCGCGACCACAGAGACGAACGCATACCCAGCTTCAGCTTCTTGATCGTGTCGATGTCGCACTCGGCCTCCGACAGCTCCAGCCTGTCCGGGGTGCCACTCTCGATCGGAACCTGGTGGAACAGCGGACCGCCACCACCGCCTCCCATTGTATTGTCGGGTAAATGTAGTGGTGTAAGTAAGGATCTCATTGTTCCCCTATACATATAGATGTGTGTTTGGTTGTAGTTGTTTGTATTTTTTTTAATCTCAAACAACGTGGTTTACGGTTTATTGATTGGTATTGCAATGGTTTAACAATGAGAAAACGGAGTTTTTAAAACTAGTTAGATTAACTGGTTGTTGAGGAAACCTTTGGGTTTGTTTTTCGTATCCATCATTTTGTTTTTTTTTACATATTCAATTCTTGCGCAGGGTTTAACAATCGTATTAATGGTTCGTTTTATTTTTTTTAATCGGATTTTGATTGTGTTCTATTTATATCTTTTTTTTTGCAATAATAAACAAATTGCCTAATTCTAGATCGGATTGGCACAATTTCATCAACAATCGGAAGATAGACGTGATGGAGTATTGATTGTTCTACTACTGTGTATGGGACGAAACTGGGACGGCATGCGGGGGAGTTGAATCGTCTGAGTATCGTTCGGGCAACTACTACGAGGGGATGCGATTGGCGACTGAACGGTTTTGCTACTGAGTGAGGACTTGTGTCGTGGTGTGGTGTTTGTGTTATGGAGATGAAGGTGATGGTACCTTGATCTGCCACGACGAGGTAGTGATTTCTGTTCTGACATCGGTGACAGGTCGGATGAGGTGCTCGATTGCGTGCCATGATAGATGAGACCTGGAATGGAACGCATGAAATGCTGGTTATAGACGAGCTCGTCATCCCCACAGGCAGCTGGTTGTAGGAGGTCATCCTTACTATGCTTGATCTTGGCATCCAATTGGTTGGACGATTCGGTACGGCTGGACGTTAATTGGTCTTGGTCGGAATCAGACTCTTCGCTCTCGGGCTCAGTTTTACGCGAATGCCTCCGTCGACCTTTGGATGAATTCTATCGACACAGGAAATGAGAAAACAAAATGTGTTAGCACAAGTATACTTCATAGAATTCAGCCTCACGTGTTCACGCAGTTAATGAGCCTCTATCGTGCGCTTAGAAATGAATGCAAAGATTAAGTACATCACAAATGAAGTGTGTAATTTTGAGAAAACAAACAGTAAAAACAAATGAATGTACTAAACGGTCACTGTCCAACGGAAATTTGCCATACTAAATTTGTTGAACAGTGCCCATTACTACACAAAAAATAAGCATCAACTAGAAGCCAATTAGCGTGTGTGTGTGAGTTTTTTTTTCATAAGAGAAAGAAAATATAGTTAAACGCACAATATTGTAGTAAGGCGACTGATTATGAAGTTGTCTTAGTACCGCTGCTGGGGGTGGGGATGCGCATCCCTCGGTCATGGCACGTTCGTGGTACATGAAGGAGTGCAGTAGCGTATTGGCCGGTCCGCTGTGATGGGGTTGAGCTAGGGTGCTTGCTTCCGACAGCTGGAACGTCGCGTATGGCGAAATGTCCTCTGACGTTTCTGAAAGTAGTAATTAACTATTATATTCAATTTCGAAACAAAGTTATGTAGTGATATGACTAGCCACTGTCCCCCTCTCCCTCCTCAAACTGGCCAATACGTCAAACGCCGCCTTATTCGTAGAACGTAGGGCAAGTAGGGGCAAAATTAGCACACCTCTGTCTGGTCATGGTTGTTTAAGACTTTATATGAGGCTACACTTACTGAACAGTAATGGGTATTTGGGAACTGTTAAACGTCAACGCAAAATGAAGTTGGTAAGGACGAGTAACTAACACCTTGACTCAATAAGGTCTTTCCACCTACAACCACGAGAGTGACTAGACGATAGTCAAGTGTTCTAGTTAAATTATACTTATAAAACGTGGAATTAATCAGTAGACATTTACTAATGGAAAGAGCCTAAATCATTTAGAAAATCTACTGAGTCAAGTGAGTGTTCGATATCTATCTATAAATAGTTATCCTATCCTAACCAAAGTTCCCACTTAGGACCCTAAAGGTTCTGGGCGGACATTCCGGCCAAGTGACCCTACCAAACTACGGTTCACACCAGGCGAACAGTCTTGTGAGTCAAATCCTTGGCTCAATCGGAATCATAAGTATCGAGTCCCTCAATCTGACTGGACACGGCATCCATTTTTCACGTGGAAAACGGGCCGGTAGTCAAAACTCCGGGTCTCCAGCCAGTTGGCGTATTCCCCTAGTTGAGTCCATCAAGTTGCAGGTACGAAGCAAAGGACTCAACGAACCCGCGGATCAAGCAGACGCAGCAAGGTTACGGAAGAATCCCTGATCGTGGCCAATATAGGCCAAAACGAAGAAGGCCGGGTTTGCGCTTTCCATACCCGTTACAACTGGCCGGCACTAGTGACAAGCAGCAGGAGCACACTATACACACCCACACTACACAAGAATACATAACAAATTTAATAAAAAAGTCTCAAGTGTTTTTAATTGGACATCCGACCAGTCTCCTAAAGCGAGAGACGGCCTTGAGCCCAAAGTGGTTCTCAAGCTCTAGCTGGCCCATCAAAAGACGGCTGCCGTGGCTTGACCAGGAACTAGGAGCTATTGGCGATCACCTTCCGAGAGAGCAAGTAATATATTGCACATCTTGTTGTAACATATAGAATTATACTTGGTTTATTTTTATTTGAATGAAAACCAATTCGGATAAAAATTTGTTAAAAAGCGGGACACAATTCGCAAAGTATGTAGATTGGGTGTGTATCGACCTGAATGAAATGTAATCGTTCTGCTGTCATCGACAAGAAAATCTGACGAAAAGAAAGAAAATCAAGAAAACAACCAACAACTACACACTGTTTTCTGTTTCCATTGGCGTCCGTGTTTTGCTGTGAAAAGCTCGTAGAGAGCAGAAGCATAAAGAGCCAGTGTGTTCAGTTTTCGCGTCGTTAGAAGTTTTCTATTTCGGCCCAGAAATGTCGAAATAGACGGTCCATTTTTCGAAGAGAGCGAAGCGAAAATTACTCGGTGGATATGCGAAAACACGGGTGAGTTAATAAACAGAAACTTACTTCAAGATCTTCAACTAATTTCGCACATGGAACAGGTGGTTTGATTTTGACCCAAGACTGCCGAGAAGGGCGGCCGGCAATTGGGAAAGGGCAAACCACAATCTCCTGGTGGATTCGTAGAGATACCGGTTAGTTGCAAAAACAAAAAAAAGGCGGAGACCAAAACTAATTCCTCCATTTTCATACATGCGAATATCGACAGACTCGCGTCGCTAGCAATCGGATCGACTTTACCCCCGGACTGTCGAGAAAGACGACCAGTAATAGGAAAAGTGCCAACCATCATTGCTAGAACCGTATGAATACGGTGAGTCTAAACAACGAAAAATTATTGATATCTTGAAACAAATTCCGTCATCTCTGAGTCCGAAGAAAAAGAACGACGAACTCGCGAAACGAAGCAGGCTCGGAAACAAATTGGAAAAGCGCCAACAAAATTGGCAATAGAAAACGGAAAGAAAAAAAAAATGTCTGAGCTGTATTCTAGAGAATTTTGAAGACAGAAAAGTTGTACACTTTTGCTGAATATACTGTATAAAAATTTTGAAGTTTAAACGAGATATCTTAAAAAGACTTAACAAAAATAGTCATAATGAACTAATTATATCTCCTGAGTTTGGTTACATATTTTACAGTTTTGCAATCAGAAAAGTATCGCCTTTAAAACAATATACAACTCAAAGTGGCCAATCTTTATTGTGTAAATGTCAATAGAAGTGAGATAAAAATGAAGTTTTTATACTAATTTGAGCCCATCTACCATCTCAAGTCCAAGTGGTTCAAGTAGGCCTACTGTTAGGAACCCTACATGTTGCAGCCTAATAATAACCCGATCAGGAGAGCATATCAAAATAAAAACTCAAACGTATCTCACCAAGATATTTACATCTGATTCAGTTATGATTAGGTACTCTAAATTTTCGATTTCAAGTTTCTCCAATCTGAATTATATCTTATTTTGATTAACAGACTTGAATGGGGTTGAGCTCATTTTCAATCACAAAGATTTTTTTTCGGATTGTCCTAAAATAAAATGATTATATCATATTTTTATATACGTGCAACTTTTTATGAAACACGGACATCGAAGTCAACGGCCCAAACCGTGCATTAATGAGTTTCGCTCAACAGCGATCCATAAAATTGAGTTCTATTTTTGGGAAACCAAAAATGGAGCATGTTTTTAGCATATAATGTGGTTTATTGACATTCCACTAGAAATTTTTCTCAAAGCATTCATATCTTGAAAAGTTATAATTTTGATAGGTTTTGTTCTGTCCAATATCAAACTATGCTATCTAAATGAGATATAATCTTGATATGAGCATATCTGAAATTGATAAAATTTAGCTATGATCGCATAGATTTTTTGATATAATTTGAGATATTTTAACATCCTACGAGTACTGAATTATAACTAATTTTGATAGACAAAAATTAAGTATCAAAATATCTCATTTTGATATAATTTTGATTTTTCCTCCTGATCGGGAATAGTTATGCTCAAATTTGTATAAAAACTTCACTTTCGGCTCACTTTTATTGACATTTACACTATGAAGGCCACAATTGGTCACTTTGAATTGTACATTGTTTTCTAATTGAAAAACTGTAAAATATGTAACCGAACTCGTCCGAACTCAGGAGATATAACCAGTTCAAAATGACTATTTTTGTTAAGTCTTTTTAAGATATCTCGTTTAAACTTCAACATCTTTATACAGTACATTCAACAAAAGTGTACAACTTTTCTGTCTTCAAAACTCTCTAGAACATATTGCATATGAAAAATCACGCGCAAAAAAGTTATGTTTAAAAAACTGAAAATTGATGTTATTTTTCTAAAAACTGTCATAACTTTGAAACGATTAATGTTACAGCTATGACTTCTTTAGCAAAGTTGCTAGAATTGGTACAAAGTTAGTTTTTCTAACTCACTACTAGGTGGATTAATCAATTTTTCAAAAAACTAATTTTTTAGCCCTTGTATCTTTTAGCCCTTGATCATTTGTCTCGAAGACACTATAGGTCTAAAAGGCATAGTTTCGGCGGAAAATAGTTTTGATCGCCTTTTTCATATTTTACCCCTGTGCGTGTGCGCTGACGGAACTGTGTCCGAGGGCTCTCTTTTCCTCTTTTCTATTCTCTCGTCTCAAGCAAAAGCGAACGACATCACGGTAGATTCGTCGACTCCGGAAGATTCGAGAGTGCGAAGGAGCCGGCATTCAGATGCACCATTCTGCAAGGCCCTTGTAGGAGATGGAAGTTGGCGTTCAGAATTGGATCTCAACCACGTTCATTCGGAGGGTTGCGACAAGAAGCGGATCATTCGTTTGTTCGGTCGAAACCAATCCCTATCGACAGCAACTCGGTTGCTCTCCGGGGAGCGCCGGTATCATTCACTATGTTCACTCCGCTATCTGGTGGCGGAAATTAGAAGCGCTAAATCGAGGGACTTGGCAAGTTAAGCCCCGTCCACACTCGGCAACTTGAACTGCGATTTCGGTCGCTGAGACTTGTTTCTGTTTTCATTTGATGAGATGCACGTCTCAAGCCTCCCGGAAAGTATGGGAGACCTTCAGCAACCAAGATGTAAACACAAACAAGTCTCAGCAACTGGAATCGCATTTCAAGTTGGCGAGTGTGGACTAGTCTTTAGCAGACAACTCGACCGAAATCAATCCCTATCGACAGCAGCTTGTGTTGTCCGGGGAAGGTCGGCGTCCACAGTCGAGCCACGGTCATTGTGTACGGAGTTTTGGGAACCATCGAATTTCCATCGACAGCAGCTTCATCAATGTTCGGAAAAAAATGATGTCTGTTACCGAGCCATGATTGTTTCATCCGGACCGTCGAAAACGATCGGATTATGAAATTCCTCATCAACAGCAACTTAATTATCGTCCGGAGAGTCAGTGGTCATTACCGAGCCATCTGGTGGCGGGTGTCGGTAGTGTTCGACACTATTCTGGAACGAGCAGGTGAAATTGAACCATCCTATTGAACCAAAAGGGCCCAGTAGTAAATCGCCATGCTGCTAGCTTTAACGGCAGCTATGCGCGCCAAAAAACATAGGGCAGCATTGGTTCCTAAGACGATTAACACAGGGTCGAGCCAAAGTTGGTCCTTGGTTCGAGCTCTTTTCCCGACCAACAACCATCAGAGTAAGCGGTCCTTGGGACCATGTCAGAGGCCTAAGTGGCCTAAGTAGTTTGTATGGTTAAGCAATTGGAAATTAGTTCTAAGTCGTTATGTCGTAAAAATACAGTCCACTAAGTTTGTTAATGTTTTGGAATGAGTGTGTTTAATTCCTACGAGAAATATCTGAGGCTATTGCTGAATCCGTCAGGGGCGATCCTGAAAATTTGGTTCTATCGAACCGGATTAAAGAATCCAAAAAGCGATAGCTTCAGCAAGTGTGAATGTGAAACTGTGTGAGTTGCTTCCTTCTGCCAAAAATGGTTACTGTTATGAAGAAATTAATCATATTCAATGTGACTTTAAGTTCGATGTTATGTTAACAATATTCACAATAGTAAATGGAATCCCAAGTATTGAGATGCATTTGTGTTAGCGTTTTGTTGAAAAAGAAGTTCTATTCCAACCACCAATCGAAAACATCGTGATTTACAACCCGTCCGAAACCCCATAGAAGGGAAAAAATACTGATTCCCCCATGGTGGGAAAGTCAAGTGCAGTAAAGTAGAGTTTTAAAGAAAAGTTTGAAAGAGTGTTTATTTTTCAAGATTTGCTGATTTTTCGAGGCTCATCCTGACAATCTGATAATGAATTTCCCTGGTGTTTTAAAATATGCTTGATTTTGGCTGATTTTTGCGAATGTGATGAAAAACGGGTAGTAAGGAACTGGATTAGGTACCATTGCTGAAGTGAAAAAGTGAAAATGTGGCTAAATCAAAGCAGATTCCCTTTCGATTGCTATCATTCAGTATAATTTATCAACCAAGTAGGCTCACGTACATATTAGAGTTAAAATGTGGAGCAATGACAAAAAAAAGTCATCACTTTGATCAAAGTCTCTATAATAAAAAAAAAAAAAAAAAAAATCACTTTGAGAGAAATTTCTGTTACTTTGACGTAGCCTGATTTTTATTTCACCAGATCCCTGATTTTATAAAAGAAATGTTGACAACACTGCTAAAAGCAGCAACAGCGTCGGGTGGTCGTTTGCTCCGTGAGCTTCCGGGGTGTGTTAGCTGGTTCTCGGAAGCACATTGCCTGGTGGCGAGCGTGAATTGTGGTCAGCAGATGACGGTCGTACTCAGCAACACTTCGGAAGGGCCCGTAGCGTTGAGCAATTCGTCGAATGGAATGATGTGCAACAAGCGTTATGCGTAAGTCGAAATATTAAGATCTCTTTTAGAAGATGAACATGAAAATTTGGTATTTTGGATGTTGCTTAGAGATAGCAATTAAGTTTCTTTTTTTCTACATTTAACGAGCTAGCCGGAGCCAAAAAGGAAGAAACACCTCTCTTCTTCTTAGCAAGGCCCAACTTCATTCAACATGGTTCATAATTTTGCCTATGACGGTGATCCTTATTTCACAGATGCTTATAATTATTTTAAGAGGGCTCTTTGCCTATTGTGTCCTAGAGGGTTGCTCAGTTTGCCTCACACAGTGCTTTTGAAACGCGATTATCTGAATGATTGAAACTCTTCGAACTGCTCGATCAACGAGCGCCTAATACCATAATACACTTTCAGATATTATTCTACTCACCAGGAATCTTGTCTCCAGCCTGCAGCGCCACCTTGTGGATCGTCGCGTAGTACCGGTCCCGTTGGGCATCTGTGCTCTGCTGGCTGCCGTCCATCGTGTCCTTCCGTTCGCGACCGCGTTGGCCTGGGAAGTAACGAGGAGGAGCCCCGTCAGACCCATCGTACCCTAAACAGAACAAGACAATATACTCACGATATTTGTAGCAAACTACCGTGAAGGCTATGCAAATGATAGTGGCCGTAATCGTGATGATGATCGGAATCAGCAGCTGGATGTTGTTGTAAAATATCGGAGGCCGATTGCCCCGGTGAATCAAATCTGGTGGTGGTGGATCTGGGAATGAAAGCAATCGGTTAGGTTTGTGTATGGTCAAATATAGTCAATGACTCACCTCCATCTTTAGTAAGTGTGATAAATGTGTATTCGGCATTGGTTGAGCCGGCTACATTGTGAGCTTCCATTTTCAGTTGATACGCGGTAGTCGGTAGCAATCCCGATAGAGTGAATCTTCTCTGCGGTTTCAAGGCGTTCGAAACCAAGTGCCATTCGTCGTCCAGGCTGTTTGAAATTGAACGATATTGAAGAACGTAATAAAGAATGGGGCACCCATTGTCTGGCCAACTATTGAGACGTAGCACTACAGCAGTGGAGTTTGGAGCAATTAAGACCGAGTTAACGGGTACGCCTGGAGGTTGCCCTTGAGTTTTTACATTGAGCATGGTGCTGGCCGGGGATGGACCTATTTTGTTGTGAGCAACCAGATATATTTGATAGGTGCTACCGCAGAAAAGACCCTTCAGCTCGTGACTGGAGGCATGCCTGGAGAGCTGCATCTCCTCTAAATTTCCGTGGAAGCGTCGATAATGTAGTGAGAACGCTGTTATCGGTGCATTTCCTGTAGATCCAATTTTCCAGTGTAGTAGTATGCTGCTAGAGGTAGCACTGGTTATGTATAGGACCGGTGGCCCTGGAGGAACTTGTACTAATAGATTGTGCGTGAGACGATCGGTTCCTATTCCGTTGTCCACCTGACAGGTGTAGTTTCCGGTGTCTGTTGTCTGTAGCATGGTGATGATGATTTCGCCAGAATCTAGAATTTGAACATTGTGATGTGAGCCCGACCGCAGTAGAATATCGCCCTTGAACCATTCTCTACGAGGTTGGCCTACAGCCATACAGTTGAGGGAGGCCGAAGTCTTCCACGGACGGATTGTCAGACCACCAAAGGAAACAATCTTGGCCGGAACTCTGTTCGATGTCATTTGAGATACCACTTGAGTGCTTTTCCCCTCTCCGACGCGTGTCGAAGCCGATATCCAGAACTGGTATTCAGTGTGGCTTTGAAGCTGTTTCGCTTCGTAATGAAGTTGATGTGGCAGTAGATTGCGTTTATCATTACTTAGTTCTTCGCGACCGTTGACGGCGCGGATGTAAAGATTGTACTTTGTTATAATTCCGTTGGGTTCGTTAGGTGGTAGCCATGATACGTATAATGACGATGGTGAGCTTATAGCTACCTTAACATCGAATGGCGCTTCCGGGGCGTCCTCTTCGGTATGGCAGAATGAAGGTGGTGAGATGACGCCATCGCCCATTCGAGTATATGCGAGTACTTGAACACTGTAATTGGAAAACTTCCGCAAACTGGTCAGTAGCATAGTGAGGGCAGTGGTTTTGCGTGTTTCCATGTCGCCATTGCTAATCAACTCCTCAGCGGCAGATTCGTAGAATACTTTATATCCCTGCAGTAGACCGTTGGTGTGGTGAGCTTGCGGAGGCTGCCAAGATACCTGTATCGAGGTGGAGGTTAGTGCAGCGCAGCGAATGTCCTCAGGTGGTTTACTGGGAACGTCTTCCATAGTTTGAGCTGTTACAGGTTCTGAGAGAGGACCTGGTCCGACTTGATTGAATGCTTGAGCGACTATTGTATATCTTGTATACTTGGCCAAATTGCCCAATAGGAACTCACCCGTCCCATCTTCACCGTCTCCGGATATCGATGTAAAGTTATAGTTGTTTGAGTTGGTGTGCATTGATCTATACCCTATGTTATAGCCCTGAATTTCTCCATGTCTCAATTCGTAAGCCGGTGGCATCCAGTTGACTAAAATTTCAGTGGAGGAAACTGGCCTTACTGAAAGATTGAGTGGAGCACCTGCTGGTCTTTGTGGTTCAGTTTTAATGAACAACTCTTGACTAGGAGAACTTCTGCCTGCTGGACCTTCAGCAATGACTCTAAATACGTAGTTAGTTGCTGGTTTTAAATTTTCGATCATGGTTGCATATTGTGGAGGATCTCCCAGTTCCATATACATCCACTGACGATCAATTTCCTTGTATTCGACAATGTACTTTGACACTTCAGCCGCGTCACCTCCGCGTGGTTGCCATTTCAAGTTAACCGTTCTACTAGTTACCATCGATGCCTCCAGAGAGGAAGGTGGCTGAGGTGGTTCTTGCACTTGCAGTTGAACTAATTGCTGATCCCTTCCGTACAGGTTGCTGGCTTGACAGAAATAAGCTCCACTATCACTACTTTCCACACTTGATATTTGAACTTCAGCATGAATTCCTTCTGGTGTCGCATCCTGTTTTATCGAAACTCTATAATTGGTGGAAGGGTTGAGTTCATGTTTACCATTCCTAAGCCATACCACATTGATGGGTTTGTCGCCTTTAACTTCACATTGCATTATGGCAGTGTCCCCTTTTTTGACTGTAACCATCTTGGACTGTCCAGCAAAGTATGGTGAAGCTAAAAGTAAGTTACGTTCATTATTTTCCTCTTCCGCCGAGTAAGCTCAACAACAATCAACTTACAATTCACTTTCAATTGGATGACTTTCCCAATACCTGTCCCGATGCCGTTGTGTGCCTGACACAAATAGAATCCTTCCCGATCTTCTTTCACGTGCTGCAGCAGAAGCGACCCATTTGTCAACAGTTTTGTGTAAGGTCGTTCCCGAACCTCTTCATAGTCTCCCGATTTACTTCCTGCGAGAACAAAGGGAAAAAGAAACATGGAGACATTCAAGTGTATAAGTAGAAAATAGTCTTGCCAATTGGAATTAAGGGGCACAAAAAACGTTATAGACATTTGGCTGGAATTATGTCGAGCAGGAAAAACCCGCCCTGGCAGCTGAATCGTATCTTGCTTGTGGGTAACGCGTGATTTATGCTATTATTGCTAGTACTTGTTCCAAAAGTTGGGCTCACCTGTTGCTTTCTTCCACTGAATCGTTGGGGTGGGAACTCCTTGCGCTTGGCAGTGTAGAGTAATGTGCCGGTTTCGTTCCACGCTCACGTCCGTCGGTTCGACAATCCAACGGGGTGGAACTGGTAGTTTTTTGTTGTTGTTTTTGCCGGTTGTAATGTTCCGTGGATCAGCGTGTTTTATTTCAAAGATGGAATGGGAGAGACCGTACGGAAAAAAGAGGACGACAGACTTGCTATTAGACGAGAAAGTTGTTGAAAGTTTGGGAAATTTTGCGGTATGTTTTCCGGAGCTTGTTTCACCGAAATCAGTGAAGCATATGGTTTTTACCGAATCAATTCTGTCCCGTTGATTCATGGCGTATTTCAAAATTTTCAAGTGGTCAGTTATCTTTTTTGTTCTAAAATTTTCAACATGCATTCTGAAGAAACTTATCAGAGAATACGCCACGAGCCAATGGTCAGATTAGTGTTAGTTCTAAATTTTTGTTCTCGGTTTCATTCGGAAGCGGTGCTTGGAAAGACTATATCACAGATTTTACGGGATTCCATTCTCGGTGTGGTGCGGAAGTGCGGATTTTTTATTTGGAGGCACGGGTGCAGTTATGTTTATTTACTTTGAAATTCAGTTGGCTGGTAAGCGCGTGATATCACATACTTTGAGCGTATTGTTGCAGTGGGATTTTTCGAGCGGCAGTGTGGCGGCATGTTACAACATCACGGACAAAATTTCATATTCTACGGTAGCACGTTTTGTCGAGATATATAATTATCAGTTCTGGGAAAAGCACAATCTGGTGTTTTCAAACAGGATGCATGAAACAGGTAAAGCTCAGCAAAAAATACCATGGATACAGCCAGCGGTTTGTGTTACACCTTTCGATTGGAAAATACATCACTTTGGTACGAAGTGATGTTCTTCTCTATGTTTTCAGTAGTATTTGTATGGTGAGAGTTTGAAAGGATAACAATATTGTTTGTAAATTAAGCAAACAAATTAGAGTCTATCTTCTGTAAGTTGGAGTAAAATTTGTTCTTATAAATTGAAAGTGATGTTTTATCTATTCATAGCCTAAAACGAATAATCCATCGAAGTGGCTCCTTAGAGTGGTTGATGCAAGCTGTTTTGAAATCGTTTTAATTTGGTTTTACATTTCATTCACAATTTAAATTAATGATTAATGATTTTTGAAACTCACATGCCTTTTTAATATTGAATAATAATTTACCAAATATGAAAAAAATAGAAAACATCCTGAGTTATTGTTTGATATTTATTCAAAGTTCTCAAACTCAATTCTTTGAAATCCTATTAAAAAAGTTAAACATAAGTTCTTATGCAGAATTCAAACATTTTTAAGCTTCAAAATGGGGATCTAGAATTGAAAATTTTCTGAGTTTTCAGGTTCAGGTTAATCTTTTTTCACTTTATTCACATTTTAATTCGACTTTGCAAGTCGGATTTAAAGTTTGAATAGAAATTATAAATTGAAACTCAAAACGTAGGAATTAAAATTATAGATTAATGATTGAGATTCTGAAATAAATTTCCATTTTTAACTCGCAATGAAAATGTTGATTTGGAATCTTAATTCAGGAATCGTTTTTTTTTCCTTATATTTTTTTCCTTATACATATTCAATGAAAATTGGAAACAGATCCGAAATTCGAATACTGAGCTCAGGTCACAATCTAGATTTAAAACTAAAATGTATTTAAAATTCAGATTCAAATTCTTCTCGTGAATGAGTTTCACATTCAAGATATAATTATCAAGATGACTATTTCGTTGGGAAATTCAAATTGCAATCGATCGCATACTTGTAATTTTGATTGTTAGTTCAAATTCAAATTTCAAATTCTTCACCAAGTAAAAACTGAATACCGTTAAATGGGGTGAATCAGGACAATTTCTGGACTATTTCCGTAATATTTCTGTCAAATGAGGCTTTTTAAGCATTTTGTTCTCCTGAACCAACCTCAATTAAAAAAAGTTGAAAGGGGTTTTCACTATCAATTTTAAACTTTAATTTTTGTTCTCCCCCAAAGTGGAGTGACAGTTGTTTGTTTATTGAGAAAATCGTGTTCTTAGAAACTGCTCAACATTAAAAATTCGTTCATTTTAGCTTTCATCATTTAGAAGACAAGTTAGTGCATGGTTTTTCGATCTGCAGATATTTTCATTAAATTTTGCGAGCCCGAGTTATCATCCAGGGGCAAAAAAATCTAAATTTTCCGATGAACAACTTTGTCGAAGACCGTTACTTCGTATTTTATCAGATAAAAAAAAATGGTTGTAAATGGGGACATGTCTTTTGATATGGAAAAATAATAAAATCAATTGACATCACTGCTGGGTGCCTAGCGAGGTCGGTTCAGATCCAAAAATCCAATGCAAAAACTCGTTTCTGATGACCCTGAAAAAACAACCTTTAATCTGAAGCCTTTTTCAAAAGAATCGAATGGCTATCGACGGAGAAATTAATAATTTTGATTGCCATTCTATATAAAATTGCCAAATTCTCATAACTATTTTTGTTGGTATGCAAGCATGCTGTGTAGGTACATACACGGAGCTTCGAAGTGAGGTTAAGCGCAATGGCCTACCTGTTATTTTCCATGTACTAAAGGGTGATGTGGTCAAAATTTGGTCAATATCAACTTGACGTATTTCTTTCAATTTGCATTTAAAAAACCTGAACATCCCTCATTTTGAAGGTGTGTGTGTGTGTAGAATGTTACTCTTATTTTGATTTTGGAATTCACTCTTCAGTTGTCAAAATGCAGTCCAAGGAAGAAGAGCAGCGTATCAAAATTTAGCTCGCGCATCGCGGAAAATCCGAGCTACTCGCACGGAAAGCTGGCAAAATCGCTAAAAGTTGCCAAATCAACCGTTACAAATGTAATTAAAGTATTTAAGGAACGTTTGTCGACAGCCAGGAAGTCTGGATCGGGGGTAAATCGAAAACCGGAAGCCGCTGAGACGACATCTCTCCAAGATGCCGCAAATAAGCTGGGTGTATCGTCTACAACTGTGAATCGAACCGGACTATCGACTTACAAGAAGGTAGTGACTCCAAATCGCGATAATAAACAAAATACGACGACCAAAGCGCGATCCCGGAGGCTGTACACGACGATGCTGACGAAGTTTGACTGCGTGGTAATGGACGACGAAACCTACGTCAAAGCCGACTACAAGCAGCTTCCGGGACAGGAGTTTTATACGGCAAAAGGAAGGGGAAAGGTAGCAGATGCTTTCAAGCATATGAAACTGTCAAAGTTCGCGAAGAAATATCTGGTTTGGCAAGCCATCTGTACCTATGGCTTGAAAAGCAGCATTTTCATAGCTTCCGGGACTGTCAACCAAGAAATATGCGTGAAAGAGTGTTTGAATAAACGTCTGCTGCCTTACCTGAAGAAACACGGTTGTTCCGTACTGTTTTGGCAGGATTTGGCATCTTGCCATTACGGTAAAAAGGCCATGGAGTGGTACGGCGCCAACAACGTGTAGGTTAGACTGCCCCAAATGACCCGACTTTTGAAAAAGTTATACGCTGCAGGCTTAAACTGATCCTGGGACTAGTACAAGATCTCATGCCAAATTTGGGCCAGATCGGACCATGGGAAGGGGTCGCTCAATGAGCTTGAAGTTTGTATGGGATTTTAAGACATTTTGTTCGAGAGAAACATGGAAATCCAGTTTTTCATCAATAACTTTGGTTCCCGTCGGCCGATTTCTTTCAAAAATGGGTTTTCTTAAAGCTTAAATTATGACAAATATTTCATCCGAAGACATGAACATATCGATAAGAGTTAAGATAAAAAAGTTATAAGGCTTCAAAAATGGGCTAACTTTTTTAAGGATGGTATTCATCACTGTTAATGAGTCGGGGCGGTCGAACATATTGACGCCTCATTAACAGTGATGAATACCACCGTAAAAAAAGTTACCCCATTTTTTAAGCTTAATAACTTTTTTATCTTAACTCTTATCGATATGCAGTCTTCGGATGAAATATTTGTCATAATTCAGGCTTTGAGAAAACCCGTTTTTGGCAGACGGGAACCAAAGTTATTGATGAAAAACTGGATTTTCATGTTTCTCCCGAACAAAATGTCTTAAAATCCCATACAAACTTCAGGCTTGTTGAGCGACCCCTTCCCGTGGTCCGATCTGGCCCAAATTTGGCATGAGATTTTGTACTAGGCCTAGCATCAATTTTAGCCTGCAGCGCACAACATTTCACAGGTTTTGAATTTCCCATACAAATTTGAGACAGTCTAATGTAGGTGGTTCCCAAGGACAAGAACCCTCCCAACACGCCAGAGCTCCGCCCAATTGAGAAATACTGGGCTATTGTCAAGCGGAACCTAAAGAAGTCCTAAAAACCTGCTAAGGACGAGCAGCAGTTCAAGGCAAACTGGCTTTCTGCTTTGAAGAAGGTGGGTAAGGTGGCTGTACAAAATCTGATGGCAGGGGTTAGGCGTAAGACCCGGCAATTCGGATTTGGAAAAGCCTAACTGAATATTTTTCGTGAATTTCATACTAATTAAACTTCAAAAAGAAATTTAATTTGATTTTTTAAATAAACGATTTCACCGATGTACACGCGTTTTCCCTTGACCAAATGTTGACCGTATCACCCTTTATGAGCGAGGTCAACCCTCTGGCAACTTGACAGTTCGGTCGAGTTTCGTGTTCCTGTTTTAAAATCGCAGATGTCGCATGTGTACCGCTTGTTTACATACTTTTCAAGCCATGTATAAATAAATAAAGGATTCATCTTTAAATTCGGTGCGAACCAGGGAAATTCATAACTTTCGAATAAACAAAAAAAGTTTCAATCGAAATTATCATTCTCGTTCCATGTTGTGCCTGTCTATTTTTTGTATAGGAACGGTATTTCCAGTTTCTGCAATAATGTGATTAAAAACTGTCGGATAAAAACTGTCGAATATCCTTAAATTGTTTTGGTCACCAGACCTAATGAAGGACACATAGATTAACGTCCTATTCGTTTGCTTTGACTGAACCTTTGAAAACGAATTCACTATATATTTAGCTAAGCTAAAAATTTTAAATTCGAAATATTCTTTTTATTTATTAAATCAATTAAAAGTAAACATATTTCAATATAGGTCCTTCCGACATGTTAAGTAGCTTAATTTCCAATTTGACAGACATTTTTTTCCCCCAATACTAAGTTCCGATCTTCGACAAAGTTGTTCAGCGGAAAATTTTCTTGAAGAGATTTTATAAATTTTCATAATTTCTATAAGCAGACTCGATTCCACAGACGAAACAAAAATGATGTTGATTTTTCAGTACAAAATATTCAATTTTTCCATACAAACCTAAATGTGCAAATTTAATCATGAACGTTACTCAAAAATTTTGCAAAAATCATAGATGAGTTTGAAACCAAAATAAAGTTTTTTAGACTCCAGGGTTTGAGAAATTCAAAAATTACCCTAAACGATATTCGGATCACAACAATTTTTCCCATTTGCGTCCCGATTTACCTCCATGTCCCTACTCCCCTCATTTTACGGTATATAATTCTGCTGAAAATTACAATTTTTTTTTTCATAGCAAATTTTGCATAAGTGGCTCCATAGAGTGGTTAATTATTTCAAGGCATCACAAAATTCATTTTAAAACAAATTTTGTTCTCAAGCTATAAATGAGTTGTTTATTTTCTTCTATGAAAATTCTGACTTCTGTTTGTGAAAAATATTTCTATGCGTTGGTGGTTTTAGCATTTGTAAGTGTTAAGTGTTAAGTTAATGGAATCTCTTCGAGGAAACATTAAATTTATGTTCGTTAATTGTCTTTTCTTTTATTGAAATGCATTATTTGGTTGTTAAATCTAACTAACTTCACACTGTATTCAAAGGAACGATTCAAATAGTTTTGTTTATTCCATTGATGACCTCGGGAGTTCATCCAGTGTAGGTACATACTCAACTAATTGAGCGCTGACAATTGTTTCTCTCCCATACAAATACTGCTGATGGAATCTGTCAGGTAGCGTTACTATAACAGGATTAGTTTCGATCCGATCGCCGTTGATTGCACCTTTCAATTGAGGTGAATTGAGAAGTGCAAACAAACTGCATGAGGTTGTCAACGAACTAAAAAGTCGATTGTTGCAGCTTGCACTACTGATTTGTGCAGGACAATGTCAATGTTTTTTTTTCCTAAGAAACAAGAGATTGGCGGATTGTTTTGTTTTGTTGTTTTTTTTTGCTGTTTATACAATTTGATACAGATGGCCAGAAGCGGTGCAAGCAAAGGATTTATTTTCTAGTTACCGTTATCAGCGCTGGGGAAGAATCCATCTAAGAACAAAGCAAATTAGTCACAGGGCTTGATACTGGGAATTGGAGACAACTGCGCATTCCAAGTTGTACAACAAAATAGGGATTTAAGCTTGAAATGGTACGGCTAAGCTATGTGTGCTCAACAGCTTCCTATCAGATTTACATTCGTTATGCACACCACGCTGTGGGTCTACGTTTGGACTTTTATTTTCTTTAGTTTTTTTTAAGAAGGATCATTTTTGTCAAATATATTGGTTTTCAAACTTCTCCGAAAATTTTATGCTTACAGCCAATTGATTCTCAAAATAAATTATAACATAAATTTAGGGGAATAGAACTAACACTCGGGATTTTGGATCAGGAAGGGGTTTTCATTCTCTAAAAAAAAGATGCAGAAATTGTTAATGCTGTTGTTACATATTTTCAGAAATGCATTATTTCTGCGACTTTTTTTCAAAAATTAGCTTTGCAAATCGGACGTGCTTTGCTATGAATTATCCAACAGAAAATATAAATAATAAGTACTGAAATGTGTGTCGCCGTTCGGATAAGGATGTGTGCAAGTGTGTAGTGTATTATTTTTTGTTTGTTAAAAAAAATCCTTCATCGGTAGGATTGGATAAAGTGTTGCGGAAGCTGATCATAACAACGGTGCTGAAGAGGGTTCAAACGTTTCTAAACACATGGACTGTGTTGTATACAGACAGATAGAGAGTGCAAATTTTATTTTGGCTGTGACAAATATTGAGAAGGTACAGAAATATTTTAAGAGTTCGTTATAGGAAAAATACGCTTGGCATGGTGATTTTTTTCTATCCATCCTCGGGTTTACATTAACGAAAGAGAGATCCGCTAGGAATACCTACGTTCAAGTAATAAAAATCAAAATTTGGGTTCAGTTATGTTTTAACAATAGTTAAATACGTTTGTTGTATTTGTGTTGAAATTGAAAATATTTTTGAGTGAGCCCGTTTGGCTATAATTTTTTTCAAATTCGTTCAAATCAACTGGAAGTCAAAATCAAACATTAAGTAGCCAAACCAGACAAAAAGAAAGGATCCTACAACAAGTCTTAGGCGATTTTTAATTTTTTGATCGGGGATAAAGAAAAATAAATTTTGGCGTTATAATTCTTCTCGACGAGGGTACAACATTTGTTTTTCGGTAAGATTCATTTCAGGTTTGTATCATGATAAAAAATTTCGAGAATCCCAGTCAATTGGAATAAAAAAAAAATGAGTTACACTTTCTTCAAAAGAATATTTGATAATTGTGTCATAGTATTTTTTCAATATATTTTTCGTTGTGATGTGCTAAAATTTATTCTTTCAGATATTTTTTTTATTTAATAATAAATCTTTCATTAAAATTTTATTAGGAAATTTGTTGAGGCAATGCAATGGGGATTTTTTTTAAATAGAATACATGTGTTTGAGTATAAACAGAATTATATAAATAAAATATTAAAAATGTTAATCTCAATAATAGCATTCCAAATTATTTGAACACGTCGTTATATAGACAGTGTTAATCTTTTTTATAAATTCTGGAATTTATAATATTTAAAAGAATTTTTGTAATTGACGGATTTCGCGCCAACTCAATACAGTATCTGGCATGACCCTTTCACAATAGAATGAAACTTTGTGTGTGTATAGTCCTCACCATTTAAAAAGGGGAAAACTTTTCAAGCGAATTGTTTATGAAAAATTATAGCTCTAAAATTACAATTCCTACACAAATGTGTTCTACGGGAGATTTTTAGAAACATGATAGAATTCTTAGAAAAAATATTGCCAAAAAATATTTTCCAATCCTACTCTGAGAGAAATGCATTTTATAGATTGAAACTCAATTTCCGAAAAAAAAAATTTTTTTTAACGCCTTTGATTTGATTTTTTTCTAGTGTAGGGTTTCTACTTACTTTTACCATCAATTATTACAAGTGTAGCTTTTATTTATTCAAAATTAGTACAATCAATTCAACGAAGCAGTTTTTGAATTGAAAGTTTAAAAAAAATTACATTACATGATTTTCAAAAAAAAAAAAAATCAACAAGTTTTTGTTATAAAAATCTTTTTCCCTCAAAAAAAAAATCATCAAATTCTGAGATGGTATTTTTTGGGAAATTGAGTTTTAGTTTTTTAAATGCATTTTTCTCAGTGTAGCATTAGAAAAAAATCAATTTTTTTTTTTCTAAAAGTTCAAGCATTTTTTTAAATTCTCTTATAAACCACATTTGTGAAAAAATTGTTATTCTCGAGCTAAAAATGTTTATCAAATTTTTGCCTGAAAAGTTTGGCCCTTTTCCAATATTAGTATAGATAATTTTTGGGAAAACTAAGTATGCCAAGTTGCTTTACTAGGTAAGATCTTTATGCCCACAAAGTTTCCTTGAATTCTAAGAGGGTCATGTCAACTTTTCGTCGATTTGATGTGAAATCCGTCAATTACACCACTAGAATTTGTACAAAATTACCTTTCTGGTGAATATAATTTATGGCAAAATTTTTACATTTATATACTCAAAACCCTGTGCAAAGTTGAATTCAGGTGTTAAAAAATCTGCGAAATTGTGATTTAATAAGAAATTTAAAAAAAACAGCTACGTCAATTTTGGCGGTTCATTGATTGAAAAGTACGGTTTGTACATCACTTTTTAATATTATTTGTGGTTACAATCTTAAAAAAATTAAAAAGAAATATCGTTGTGCGCAACGTATAGCTTCTAACTTCAGCTTTCTTGAACGCTAAGTGAAATCATATTGAGCATTTCGTAGCTGATCTACAGTCTTTTTTCCGAAGCATGTTTTTTCGGATTTTTTCTTAGACTTTGAATAATGTCAAAATTCATAGTTGTAGCTGACTATTGTCTGAAAAAAGGCTAAAAATTTTGTAAAAATCTTATGAGAAACAAGAAAGATATAGCAATTTTAAGCGAGGAGTGTCAAATTGATACTCAAGGACTGATTAGGGAGTTTTTTTGTCTGGGCTTCCAGGGTGCGTCCGTAAAAAAGTAATGATGCAATATCAAAGATTTCATGAATTCAGTAAGGTTTCCAGAAGAATTATTGCCTGAATAAAGATACAGGCCGCCAAACTTCCAATAGTGTCATATTGACACTCAAGAGCGGATTGAAGTTGAGAAAATTAAAAAAAAACAGTAGGATAAAATATCTGCTTTTCAACGATCTCTGCTTGTTTCAGCGCATATTTAATAAATTAATTGACTAATATTTGGCCTTTCCACTTAGTATATGATTGTTTTTTTTAGTCAGACTTTTTTTTAATTCTTAATTTTTTTAGTAATCGAAAGTTTTAAAATTAAGTATATTTTTTTTATCAAAACCTCTCGATAATCTAGCTCTTAACATTAAATTTTAGTTTTCGACACCAAGGGTTTCAGTTTTTATAAAAGCATTTTCACCTCCTTTGCTTGGCATATTGCATATTGGAATTGATAGCCTACTTCAAGGCGTTTGGAAAGTAAGTTGGGTGTAGAGCGCCAATATCTTCCAAATTCAGTTTTTAAAGCAAAGGTACAAAAGGTGCTGTGCCCTTCAAACGTGTGCCTCAAATTGACATTCTTCATTTATTTTGATGAAATTTCTAGTCAGTGGTACAACAACTTCTTTTAAGAATGCACTATGGAATATTTCAGACTCAGTTTTCGGCAAAAAAATCATAAAAAGAAACAATTAAAACCAATTCAAAACAAATTCACCAACAACGATCTCTTACGTATTAAAAACGACAAGGATGAGTAATATTTACATCCACTATTTTCCAAGCCAAGAATCTCTCTTTTCAATTGATGCAACCATGGATTTTTCCTACTTCGGAACAAGCTTAATTGAGTGCGCGCGGTGCAAAGTGGGTGGATTTTCTCGGGATTTCCATAGGTGCCTCGTATGGATTTTTATTTCTGCTTCTAGGGATGTGAGGGGATGGATGTTTGACTGTTCGACTGAACTAAAAAGTTGCCCAGGATTGATGCTTGGGAAATTTAGGTTGCTCGACCGAAACCCAGGATTATATTTCGTCTGTCGGTTGTTTTTTTCCACTCTCTTCCCATCTCCCCATAAGAAGCCTTGAAGGCATCCGAGTGGTGGTACGCTGGCTATTCGCGATATTGAAACCCATCGAAGCTCGGGAGACTGCCGCTATTCGCTTCTGCCTCGTTTATCCCTTTCGGAAGCGGATGTGAGTTTTTGTGCGCTTCTTTTAAACCATCTAGATGTGAAAAATTGCCCGACGCGGAAGCTCTTGCTTCCACAAATTGCGTTCTCTTGCATGAGAGTTTTTTTGCAGTTCAACAACTAATTGCTACGAAAACAGGATTAAATGAATGTGAATTTTAGAAAAGCTGTGTTCTGACTATTTTTTGTAGTTCGAATATTTTTATTTTTATTTATTTTTATTGAAGATTCATACCAATATTCGGATGAAAATTTCCGATCCCATCGGGAAACAAACCTTGATAAATGGTTGTTCAAAACTCCGAAATTTGAACCCATTTTAGGATTATTCGCGACTTTACGAACTTTTAGAATCTTAGAACATTTAAAAAAAAACTTTACTTTACACACAGTATAGTGAAACAGATTAAATTCTTTTCTATGTTTATTTCTTTAAAAGAGATGAAGTTTTTAGATTCGTTTTAAATGAAATTTCAGCATGAGTGAAATTGTGTGACAATCTGACAATCTGACAAGAATGCTTCGAAAAAGCTGAAATTTTATCCGAAGATCCTTCGAAACGGACACCCTGTTTTGAAGGATATTAGAGAAAGCGGAATCGGAGTTGTACAAATTCAACGATGTTCTTTTCGTACCTAAAAGGAGAAAAAATCTGCCAATTTTATCAACATTATTATAGGAATTTCTTTTGGCTACTATGAAGGTGCTCTGGAGCTATAGAGAATAGAAAAAAATCTAAAAATTTTTAGCACTTGATAAAACTGATAGATAACCGTGTGGCGCAAGTCATATTTAACTTACGTGACAAGGTTTCCGAAAGAGAGATACAACGATTTTAAGCAAGGAGTGTCACATTGGCACTCTAATTCGCGAGAGGTAGTTTTATGGCTGGGGTTTCAGAGAGCGTCCATAAAAATGGTAATGATGGAAAATTAATGATTTCATAAATTAATCGAGAGTCCCAGTTTTTTTCTGATGCAGCTGAATAAAGTTGCAAGTCTTAAGACTTCCATTAGTGTCATATTCACACTCTAGAGCGGATACGGGTAAGTTTTACTATCACTTTTAAAAATTTTATAACTGCCAGGAACAAAATGTTACCAAAGACGCTATCAGATCATTTGATTTGATAGAGTAATCTACATATAAGCATTATTTGAGTTAATCCTAATTCTCTTGAAACATTGCACAATAGGGAAAAAAGTGTATAAACCGCGAAGAAATTCAATATCTTCCCTCCTACGTGAACCAATCTATTAAAATATACTTTCCTTTAGTGAAAATGTCCGGAAAAACGATATAGTGCCTTTTTAACCCCCGATTCCTCTTTTATTTTGTAAACAATCCAGAAAAACACTGATTTGGACTGGAGAACTCAACGAAAATAGACTTATCTTGTGTGATTTTTTTCCGAGGAAGCAAATGAAGACTATTTGAGCTACCACACGCCTCTGAAAATGGAGTAACTGCTGATTTTACCATCGATTCCCCAATCTTTTTCAATTAATGATGAATACAGTAAGTTCGGACATGAAAATTGTAAACCATATGAGATTTATCTTGAGTTATTTTTTACAAGGAATCGAATGAAGGCTATTTGAGCCACCGCACGCATTGGAAACGAGAGTTATGGCCGATTTATCCTCAATTTCAAAACATTTTTAAAAAGTCCATAAAAAGCATGTTCAGACTTGAACATTTTAAACCAATGAGACTTAGGTTATGTTTTTTGTTTCTGAGAAAGCGAATGAAGACAGTTTGAGCCACCGCACGCTTCTGAAAATGGAGTTATGGCCATGGTTTACAATTTGAAAAAGGTGGGGGAATTGAGGGTAGAAACTGCCATAACTCCATTTTACGATGCGTGCGGTGGCCCAAACAGCCTTTTATTAGCTTTATTGGTAAAAAATTACTTAAGTATGTTTGGAATTTTCAAGTCCGAACATGGTTTTTCTGAAATATTTGAAAAAATGTAGCGGAATTGAGGGTGAAATCAACCATAACTCCATTTTCCTAAGCGTGTGTGAAGCTCAAACAGCCTAGGCGGCATCCATAAATTAAGTAACGCAAAAAAATGCACTTTTTTGACCCCTCCCCCCGTATGTCACAAATCGTAACGGTTCGACGTACCCCCTATGAAAATTACGTAAAGCTGATAATTACCCCCTCCCCCATCTTCTCATGTTTTTCAATACAGATTTTCGAAGATCAAAAAAAGATTTTAAAATAATTTTTGTAACATTCTTCAAAACGGAATAAATATCTACCCAAATCGCTTCTTATTACCTACTCATTGATGACTCTCTGTTAAAATAAATTGATTGTCTTAATACAAGTTGCTCTGTGCTTGTTCACTGTAGCATAACTTGTTAGACAAAATTTACTCCACTTAGTAACAATTGTCGAAACAATCAAAATTGCATTTTTTTTAAATCAATTGTGAAAAAATAGTAAAATTTCCGTCTTAAGGTTGACTTGAGTTCTTGGGGGAAAATGTACCTAATATTCGGTTTTCCAACGAATAATAATAGAATTTGATTGTTGCGAGGCGAAGATTAGAAACAAATTCAACAATTTAAAGAACGGTTCTATCCTCAACACAAAAGAAAATATTCAGAATTTTCAACTTTTTTCAAGTTTCATATAAAAGCTTTAAATCATGTTTATCATATAAAAGTGTTATATAATTCTTGAATACAAAACTGTTCGTGAAGATTTAGGATATTGAAATAGTTGGTGAGTTAAATAAAATCTCAAAAGCCGTTCTATAAATTAGAGAATTGCACAGGAATTGTAAATTATTTGAGTGTTCAGAATTCTTTTTAAATTTTAAAACTAATAACGCCCCGTAGATGTTAATAGGAGTTTCCTCAGGAAATGTCTAGGAGCATAGAAGGTGTAGGTAAAACGAAGATCGCACCATTTTCCAAAAATGGCTCCTGATCCAAACCTCTCCCTTACAAACACAACCCTTCCTGAGATACTTGAATATAGATTCGCAGACGTATAGACGGTTTCTATAGCTGGTGATACTGACTTATAATTGTTCAGAGTTTTTCAAAACAAGCTTTTGAAGAAAACTGGAATAACAGGTGTATGGTTGATCCTAAAAAGTATCTTACTAACAATCCTGCTTTTATTCTCCTTTGACAACTAGGACGTGGCCGGCGCCGTTATTGATCATTTTTGAAAGGGAGAGCATGAGATGTGTACATTGAGAATGAGTTGCTAATCTCAAGCTGCATTCTTTTGGCTCTTGTACAAAATTGATGGCCTCGATCAATCACGGAGTAGCAACCATTGGCGATGTGGAACTCGTTCTACTTAGCCACGCCAGCGATCATGAAATTCGAAATGCATTGAATGATTTGATACAATATAGTTTTATATTTTTATTAAAACCATGAGAAAATGGTGGTATTGTTGAAGACTAATTGAAGCATTTCGGGCTTAATGATTTAAGGTGGATATGAGTAGTCAAACAAGCTAAGCTGGCTAAGCTAATATTCGGTTCTCCAACGGTTATTCCACGGATATTTAATACACACAGTAAACGAAAATTACCGAGCTCGGTAATTTTTTTACCGAAATCCTAACATGTGTAAATTGTTAAACTGTTCGGTAAAAAATAAACGAAAATCGGTAAATCGATTCTTCATTTACAGATGTTTGTTTATTTTTTACCGAAAAAATTACCGAGCAGTTTAACGATTTACACATGTTAGGATTTCGGTAAAAAAATTACCGAACTCGGTAATTTTCGTTTACTGTGCACATTGAAAGGAGTCTGTCTTTGAATATTTAAAGAGGAAAGGTTACTAACCAGTTTCAATCATGTTGAAGCTTACAAATTTTAAGTTGATTTTGGTTTGTTTATCATTCTGCAAAAATTGCTTGACATCAATATAGCTGCGATTAAGTCAATTTTTTAAGGAAAAAATCGTTACGTAACGATGATCATACCTACCCCGCTCCCCTATGTCACAATTCGTAACGTTCGAGCTTACTCCCCCCCCCCCCTGGAGCGTTACGTAATTTATGGATGCTCCTCCCTACAAGATAGGTCTGATTTCGTTCAAAATGGTCAAGTCCGAACTTACTGTTTCCATAATTAACTGAAAAATTACGTGTGTGTGGGTCATAACATCATGCGAGCACATCTATCGCCCACCATCTTAGCTCGTTAGCTGTCGCTAGTGCACCGGTCCGCTCCTGAAGGCATTCAAGAAAGAGTAGGTACAACAGGCAATTTGGCACTATGTGGTTTCCACATTTGGCGATCATTTTAACGCCTACAACTGCTATAATCTCTAATCTACCATATTATTCGAAGACCAAGAATCGAGCTCAAAACAGTTAGTATAGAAGACAAGAATGCTATCCTCTACGCTGATTTTATTTTATAAACATTTTTTCTGCCTGACTGAATATTTCAAGAATCGATATGAAATCGGTATGTTTTGTCAAAAATCGGTATTCTGCACATACCGATTCTTGGTCGAAGATTTCCTCAAGAATCGGTTTAAATACCGTTAAATCAGTATATGTGGTAATGTGGCATCGCTGGTTGCGAACTCGATGAGTTGCGCCAGAAATAATGCGGGCTTGCAATGCTGCGCTGTTACGAGCTCGTTGAGCTGCGCTAGAAATGCGAGCAAGAAATGCTGCGCGAGGTATGCTGTACGAGAGGTGAGGTATGCTGCAAGAGAATGCTAGCTTAAATTGCTATACCCATAGTTATGTATGTATGCTACGCACGAATGAAATTCAAGTGAGCTGTAACCGAGTGCAAGTTCAATAAGCAGCCCTCGAAAGGGCTGCTGGAAACGCGAGCTAAAAGGGCTACATTCAACACAAAAAAGGCACTCCCGAGCAGCTGCAGAAGTGCTAATACGCAATCAAAAAGAGCTGCGTTGAATTTAAACTAAAGAAGTTATAAATTTGTGAGATTTGAAGGTGTCTTGTCAAACAAAATATTAAAGCTGCCCTTAGTGAATTCGAAATGCTACCCTAAAGGTTTCAAATTTCTGCTAGATAGGAAAACACATTTTTAGCGGATCGGGTAAAGGCGCATTTAGCGTATTCGAAGTAGCCGGGCACGCAAAGATTGCTAAATGCAGTTACAATGCTTGTCGAAAGACACGCAGAAAGAACTTATCTTATAACTACAGTGCAGTGCATGCCTGAAATAATGAAGACATTGTTGAACACTACTGTCGCTGTTGGCTGTCACTAGTGCAACGGACCGTTCCTGAAGGTATTTAGGAATGAGTACAACAGGCAATTTGGAACTCTGTGGTTTCCACAAAAATATATCGGATTCGAGGGTAAGATCAGCCAACACTCCATTTTACGAAGCTTGTTGTGGTAGCTCACCCAGACAACCATTTGGTGGGTGTTTCGAATTTGCAACACAAATATACGTGCAAATATACGTGTAAACATATCGTATATAATGCAGCAAAACCAGTATAAACGTATCATTTTGGAGGCCATATAGGTACATTAGCACATATATTCTTGATTTGGATTGTATTGTCGTGAAACATTCTGTCTCGAACTGTCGTCGCGTGCAGACGTTTCTTTTCTTACGTTATCGTGGTTAGTTTTTCGTTCGCGTTAGCGCTTTCTAAAACACGGACATCCAATTCGTTTGAGTTTTCGCGAGTGCTACTGAATTAAATTGGTGCTACGAAAAAGTTTATCGCTTCGTTTGGCACGATGGGGGAATTTCCCCCGGTGTGGGGAACCACACCAAACCCAATAGGAAATCGGAACCTGAGAACTGTTCCATCTTGGATGGATCCCAGAGGGGAACACGGCGATGTCCAATTTCTCCGTCTTAAACCAGCCACCGGATTCAACCTCCCCAAAAATCCGTTCATCATTTCCACCAGCATTCAACAGCTTGTCGGACGAATCGAAGGCGGAAATCCCACCGACCGGGGGGAAAACTACCTTCTAAAAGTCAGGAGCCCTACGCAAATCAACATGCTTCTCAAAATGGACAAACTCATCGACGAAACTCCCATTTCTATCGAATATCATCCGACTCTCAACCACTGTCAATGCGTCGTTTCCTGCGATAACATTGGCGGATTGACCGAGGACCAACTTCAAGGGTACCTGGCAGATCAAGGCGTCGTTAAGGTGTACCGCTTTCTTAAGAAATCCGGTGAACAATCCATTCCTACTAATTCGATGGTTCTCACACTAAACGGCACCATTCCCCCACCATACATTTATTTTGGCTTTTTGAGAGTCACCACCCGGCCATACTATCCTCGTCCGTTGTTGTGCTACCACTGTGGCACCTATGGGCACACCAAGAATCGGTGCAAAAATCCAGCTATTTGCATTGATTGCGGTGAAGCAGGTGCACACAAGGAATGTCCAAACCCAAAGCACTGTGTTAACTGCAAGGGCAATCACTCTGTTATGGATCGAAACTGCCCAGTTTTCCAGGAGGAGCAAGCAATCGTCCGACTGAGAGTCAACCTCGGAATTTCTCAAACAGAGGCCGCCAAGGAGTACCGGAACCGTCTTCTAAACCAGAGAGCGGCGATGCAGCGGGCTCAGGCGGAACAAATCGAAACCGGCAAAGACAAACGGATCCAAGAACTCGAAGCGCAAGTTCGTCAGCTCATGGAACAGCTGGCAATCCTCCAAGAAAACAACAACTCCACACTCGTAGGGGATTCTTCAACTACCCAAGATTCCGACGACTCTGCTTCCGACTGTGACCGCCGAATGACGACCTCTTGCACCCCGAGCAACACATCCACCCCCAAACGAAACCGCCAGAACAGCTCTATTGATAGCCCACCTGACCTCGCTACAACATCCAAAAAGACAAGGGATCCAAGAAACCAAGGTAGTATCACGGCCCATAAAAACACCTCCGGTAAGTGACCCTTATTCTGACAAATCGCATCTTACCCTTCGAACGCATTCTTAATTTCACACTGCAATGGCTAATTTCTCCTCTGACTCTGCATTCGTTACTCCCATAAATAATTCCAATAATCTCTCCACCGGTAAGACCCAAAAATCTCCTGCATACAAGAAGTGTCTCGATTTTGCTATCCAGTGGAACACTCGGGGCCTAACCAGCCGGCTCCCTGACATTCAGCTTATCTTGTCAAAGTTTTCCCCCCTAGTGTTGGCTATCCAAGATATCCTTATCAACTCCACTGTTCCACAAAACCTTATCAAAGGATACCACCTCCACACATCTGGCAACACCAATGCTCGGCAAGGTGCTGGCCTCGCAATTAAAAACAACATCCCTTACGACTTAATCAATCTAGACACCACATTGTACGCTGTAGGTGCCAAACTCCGTTCTCCGTTCGAAATTACTGTAGTCTCGCTTTATATCCCCCCTCAAATTCCTTTCTCCGAATTTACCGACAAAGTTGATGACTTATTCTCCCAATTGCAATCACCATTCATAGTCATGACGGATCCCAACGCCCACTCTACCCTCTGGGGCAGTAACCGTACATGTAGAAAAGGAGCCCATCTAGAAAATCTAGCTTCAATTTACAATTTAACCATCTTGAATAATTCAAAACCAACCCGCCTAGACCCCTCGACCGGCAATATGTCTGCCCTGGATCTTACCTTAGTATCTTGGGAACTTGGGCCAAAATTTTTTTGGGACGTATTCGAGGATTCTTTCGGCAGTGACCATTTCCCAATTACTATTAAATTTCGACACCCTACCCCGCTGGTAGCCGCTAGACCAAGATGGAAATATGAAAACGCAGATTGGCTCAGCTATCAACTAGAAGTTGATAATCTTTTATCTTTACAAAATCCAACTAACATCCCTTGCTTTTCCAAAATCCTTTACGAATCAGCCGAGAAACACATCCCTCGAACCACTGGCATACCAGGGAAAACTGCAGTCCCTTGGTGGACTCCCGAAGTGAGAGATGCCGTTAAACTCCGACGAAAAAAGCTTCCTAACGACGATCCACGAAAATTCACCGCTCTCGAAGAATTCAAAATTACTCGGTCTAGCGCCAGACGTGCCGTACGGATAGCCAAAGGCACAAGCTGGCAAGAATTCACCGAAGGAATTAACCCTAATACTCCCTCTAATGTACTCTGGGCCAAAATTAAGGCATTGAATGGCGACTCACGCAGAAACCCTTACCTTCTCCTCTTAAATAATGAGTACATTAATGACCCCCAAGCTCTCGCCAACTCGTTTTGTAATCATTTTTCTTCAGTTTCCACCCAATCTACCCTACCTCTACCCGACTTTCCCCCCTCTCCCTGCCACAATGACTTAGACTACAACAGCAATTTTGCCTTTGAGGAACTAGAATTCGTTCTTCGAAAAGTTAAGGGGCTATCTGCGCGTCCCGACGATATTGGCTACCCCCTCTTAAAAAATCTCTCGCTTCTGGGCAAAAAAAGCTTTCTGGATATCCTAAATAGAATCTGGTCTGAAGGGGAACTCCCCGATCATTGGAAAATTGGACTAGTTATACCAATACCTAAGGCAAAACAAAACCCCCTCACTATCGACAACTATCGACCCATCACCCTCCTCGATTGTTCCGGAAAGATTTTAGAAAGAATGGTAAATCGACGCCTACACGCCATCCTTGAAAAGCGACAACTCCTTGATTCCCGTCAATTCGCCTTTCGGACCGGAAGATCAACCGATGATTATTTTGAAAAGCTGGAATCTATCTTGTCTTCGTCATTAGATCAGCGACACCACATTGAATTCCTCTCGTTGGATTTATCCAAGGCATTCGATAGAGTGGATAGGACGGCAATCGCAAATCAATTCATCAAATGGAACATTGGGGGTAGAATGTTCCAATACATAAAAAATTTCTTATCAGACAGATTCATCCATGTCCTTATTAACGGCACTCGATCAATAATCAAACCAGTCCCCGGGGGGGTGCCTCAGGGGTCAGTTATAGCACCCACCCTCTTTCTAACAGCTATTAACAGCATCTTTGATAACATCCCCAACAACACCTCAACACTAGTCTATGCCGACGATATCCTGCTCATTTCGACCTCTCCCTTCGCCAGAATGGCCCGCAAAAGATTGCAGGGCGCTGTTAATTCGGTAGCCGATTGGGCTCCCACTGTTGGTTTCCAGTTTTCACCAACCAAATCTTCCCTTCTCCACTTTGGCCCCAACAGAAGAAAGCTTGGCAAACTACCCCCGCTTAAAATGCTAAACCAAACAATACCTCTAACCCGATCAACCCGGCTACTTGGAGTATGGGTTGACGATCGGCTAAGTTTCTCATCCCACTTGAACAAGGTTCGTAAAAACGCCACTAACAAAATAAGTATCCTCCGTATACTAACGAACAAAACCAGTCTAGCCCACCGAGACGCTCTTTTCCGGTTTCTTCATGCTTGGCTTATCCCTTCATTCCTTTACGGTCTCGGCTTTATCAGTTTGGCAATGGAAGATGTGATGAAGAAACTTGAACCACTCTACAACAACTGTATCCGACTAATAAGCGGAGCTTTCTGCACCAGCCCCATTCACTCCCTAATGGGAGAAAGTGGTCAACTTCCCTTCAAATTTCTGGTAGCTAAACACCTTTCCGCTAAAGCCCTTCGAGCCCTTTCCAACGGCTCGGATAATGACTCCCCTATAGTCCTTAGGACAAACTCTCTATTAACGGAACTAACCGGACTGACCCTTCCTCCTGTATGCTCTAGAAGTGGTCTCAAAATAAAATTTTGGAACGACGCAGTCATAAAGGTTGATCTTTCCCTTAAACAAAACATCAAAGCCGGAAGCTCCTCGACAGTCGTTCTTCCTCTCTTTCGACAACTCATCCATAATAAATATCCCAACCACCCCCGCGTATACACCGACGGCTCCAAAGATAATAGCGGTCATGTTGGATGCGGAATCCACGATGGCGTATCGGATAGAAGCCTGCCTCTCCCAAAACTTTGCTCGGTCTACAGTTCCGAGGCTTACGCCATAATGAAAGCTATTGAACAAGCCACTCCAAACACCGTTATTTTCTCGGATTCAGCAAGTGTCCTAACTGCGTTAGCTGCAGGCAATGTCAAACATCCCTGGATCATGGACATTACCAAAACAGCCCCTTGTAAAAACATCGTCTTCTGCTGGGTACCGGGACACTCGGGAATACCTGGCAACGAGGTGGCCGACCGTTTAGCCTCAGCTGGTACCAAACTTGTCCCTCCCACCATCAATATTCCTCAATCTGACGCCACAAGATTTATCAAAAACATCATTCATGATGCATGGAACACTAACTGGTCCAACAATAACCAGGCAAAACTACGTGAGATCAAAAACACGACCGAAAAGTGGTTGGACAGACACAGCATTGCTGAAAGGCGAGCACTTACTAGGCTCCGTATCGGACACACCCGGCTCACCCACAGCCACCTCATCACCAAAAATAACCCCATTCTCTGTTCCTCATGCCAAACCCCCCTCTCTATCAAACATATCCTCACATCTTGTCTCCAGTATCAAAACCTCAGACAGTCTTGTTCCCTTTCACCACACCTACGCGAAATACTCTCCAATAGCCCAGACGATGAAAAAAAGCTGATGACCTTCCTCAATAAATCAAAACTCATTCACGAAATATAACGTAAAAACTTCACGAATGTGTGAAACGATATCAGCAAACATGTGTTACTCTATCTTTATCTTTCCTATCAAAAATGTGAAAACAAAATTTCTCTTTTCGATGTTTCTATCCTTCCCTTTCCCCCTATTTCAAAAAGAAAACACAGAAAAGTACAAAAACAAATTGCCCTGACGAAGAAAAAGCTAAAATCTTCCTACCCATCAAAAATACGTGAAACGTCATCAGCATACATATGTTACTCTATCCTTAACTATCCTATCTTAAAAAAGCAAAAATATTTCTTTTTTCAATGTTTCTATCCTTCTCTTTCCCCCTTACCAAAAACAAAACAAAAAAAAAAACTACAAAAAAAAACCACAAAAAAAAAACTACACAAAGACTGGAAAAATATACAAAAAACAAATTCAGAAAAAAAACAAAAAAAAAACACAAAAAAAAGAGAAAAGGAAAAAAAACACATCAATTTGACACGACTGGAGTAGGGATGAATCATCCCAGAGGATGAAAATCCCGTATAAAAAAAAATATATATATATTGTCGTGAAAAAATCATGCAATGTATTTAAATACGATAAAGAAATGCAGCAGGCCGCACATTGTAGGTGCAGATATACGAAATATGTTTAAAAGGATATACGAAAATGAGTTTAAACAACATTCTATACGATATAATCTGTAAAAATCTAAATACGACTTCTGGTTGTCTGGGCAACCTTCATTTTATTCCACGAAAAAAAAATCGCACAGTAGATAGGTCTATTTTTGTTAAAAACTGGTTTTGTCCAAACCGGTGTTTTTCTGGATTGTTTACAAAATATAGGGAAGTTAGGGTATAAAAAGGCAATATATCGCCGTTGCGATTCTCCTGACATTTTCATTATAGGAAAGTCTATTTTCACAGATTTAGTTCATGTAGGAGGGAAGATATTGAATTCCTTTTTTTTTATATGTGTGAGCAGGGAATAGCCCCTGGTTCCCCCTGGTCCTTCGCGGTTATACACTTTTTCCCCATTGTGCATTGGTATGAATGCTGAATGTGGAGTTAAAATGATCGTTAAATCTACTAAGTCAAACTGTTTTGCAAAAATATGACTTAACAGCGTGAGATGCTTGAAGGGCGGGCCATTCATTTCTGTCCGCACTATGCAAAAGCTAGATTAACCACCACCATTTGGTCGTCATCATGATGTATAGGGTACTCGTAGCGATATGAAAACCCGTTTCTAAATTATAGTTTTAGTTATAATTATACACGTTTAACGAGGTCTTGTAGAATGTAGAAATAGTTGTTAGATTAATACAATTATTTTCAATCAAAAAGCAAGCAAGTAGGATCATCTACCTTGCGTCAGGAGAAAATGAGCGGACGGACGACGGACATTAATGGAATCTCCGTAGATTTCCCTCCCGGTCTACGTTTTAATGAGGTGGTTTTGTGATGATACGGGGTTGTTAGTTTTTGGTGCAGTGAAGCAAACAGTTTCGATAATCGAGTCCAATCTTGGTAGATATCCTGGTACGGTTTAGTCATAGACAAATATCACAAGCATTTGCCGGTGGTAATTTTTTTTATGAATGGGTGAACAAATAACTGATAACTGGATGAATAGTTAGTGGAACTAAATGAAGAGGATGTAGATTTTGGATTATTGATATTTATATATTTATAGAGCTAGAGAAAGGTTGAGAGAAAAAACACTAGCGTTTGTGAGTGGGGTTTGCGAAAGCCTTCTGTCCAAAACGAAACTGAAATGGTAAACAACGGAAAGAAATGAAAACTTTAAAAAGTACCTTGATAAAGCAAACAAGAAGAACTCATAATATTGAACTGAAACTATACCAGTGAAGCAGTGAAGCTGATTAGAAATATCGATATTCAAGCAAGGTTCGAGGGAAAGGGGGTTTGATTACTAGAGATATCGGTGGTTCGGGTTCATCTGATGCTCTAATTATTTAGCCAATCCGCTTGAGTGGACAGTTGTTAACACTCAAACGCTAGGCCGAACCGATGGAATGGTTCAAAAAAATATCATTTGGATGAGATTCATAGGAATATTTTCATTCCGAATCGAGAACACAGCTTTGTTGAGGGATAGTTAGGAGTTCAACAGAGAGAATGTGTTAACGGTGAGTAATTATGAATCAGGATTAACTGCTCTAGGCTACGGTGAATTCAACGACTACGGCATGCGAGCACTAATAATACAACAGAACAAAATTTAACACAACCCAAATGGACATAACGGTGTACAGAGATAAATTTTCGAAGAGCATTTTTAGCGTTTGAGGTAGTTCATTCGAGAGGATCGATTCGAGGATCGAGGTTAGATCGAAGGAAACGTAAGAAATATTAAGCGTTTGTAGGGATTGACACCATCGATCGATTGGATGTCAGTTTCAGGAAATGTAGGTGAATGTGGGCAGAGGACATCGAGATAGAAACGCCAGAAGGATGAGCAACAGAAAAATAAACCAATAGAGAATCAAAGAAAGAGGAAAGTAATGAAATAAAGAAAGTCGGTGCAGAAAACAATTACCTGGTGATCGGCCGCAAACCCACTGCGTGCCAAAGCAACTGGGAAGGGACACACAATGGTGGTTATAATTGCGCGCATAAGATTATGTAATATGTATGCATCGATTTTCGTATAAAAGAAACGAATGCAGGAACGGGTGCAGTGTTGCAAACAGTGGCATGACTTTACTTTACCTTTTACCTGTAACGACGCAGTGAACTTCACCTCGGCCGCGGGATTGCTGGCGACGCACGTATAGTCGCCGGAATGTGCCGCTGAGAGGGAGGGGATATTGAGGAGGGACGAGTACTGATCGAGAGTGGACACGTTGGCACCGAGTAGCGAGGACAGCGGTTCACCGTCCTTGAGCCACTTGAGAGACAGGGGTGGATCGCCCTTGGATACTCCGCACACGGTGCGAGTTCGCATCCCTTCGGCTAGGCCGTCTTGGAAGGTAAAGGGCTCGATATTGGGAGGAACTTTTCAAGTAGTTTGATATTTTTCGAGTTTTGCGCACATTTGACGTTATTTTGTTTGTGGTTTTAAGTATTTTAATCCCACCATTCACGGGTTAGGTGGTTTTAAGTAGTTGTTGTAGTAGTGGTAGTGGTAGAAATGGTGGTAGTGTGGAAGAGTACAACGGATACGGAAAGAGAAAAAGAAAAAAAAACACATGTGAGTATAAATAACAGGGCACGTTTACCATTGACGAGCAGTGCTTGGCTGCCCTCGGTTTCGGAGGCTGTGTTCCGGACGACGCATGTGTAATTGCCAGTGTGGTCTGCCGATAGATTCTCGATCACTAGAATGGAGTTATACTGGTCTACGTTCGTTACAGACATTCGCTGGCTCGGATCGATCGGACGGTCATCTTTACGCCACGTTATGGTTAGAGGAATATCCCCTTTGATTACGGAACAGGTGATCGAGGCTCGGTCTCCCACATTCAGAGACAATATCGAAGAATGGAACGGATTGAGCTTCGGAGGAACTGTAATTCAACAAGATAGGTTAGCGGGAGCTGGAATATACTTGGACAGTTGTACCACTCTTTTCCAAAACAATTTTTGTAGTTTAAATTTTGAATGCCTAAATTATGGACTATTAACTTAAACATCAAAGCTGTCCCCCGTATCTTTCAGCTCCAAATTTTTACAAACAATTTGAAACCATTATTCAATTAATAGACCAACCTATAACGGTCACTTCGCCGCTCCGTCGGGCACTGTGGCCCTGTTTGTTTCGCGCCCAGCAAGTGTACACGCCCGAGTCCAGTGACTTTTGCACTTCCTTGATCTCGAGTGTCCCGTCGGTTTGAACCTTCTGGCGCATGTCCTCGGGTAGCTCCCGGCCTCCCCGTTCCCAGTGGATTTCCTCGATCGGATAGCCGGCGACCGGGCATTTCAGGTACAACGTTTGACCAGCCACTGCCGTCACCTTCGGAATCAAACGAATGTACGGAAGACCTGTTTGAGAAATAGAGGATCCCATTTATGAGCATGATTTTTATAATTTAAGGTTATTGTTTCGTTACCGTAGATGTTGAGCCGCGCAGAATGGGATGTTTTTCCGGCGCGATTCTCCGCTATGCACGAATATTCGCCACCGTCTTCAACCATAACGTGACTTATGTTCACATGTGATATCACATCGCCATGGACCGTAACGTACTGTCCGATCATGAATCTAGAAATGAAGAATAATGAAAAGAGTTATGAATGACCATCTTTTGTATGTTAGATAGATCGTAAGTTCAAATTTTTGAGTTATCTGAGTTTTCTTTAAAAAAAAATTGCCGAATTGGCGTAGGTGTCATTAAACATGGGAATGAACAAGGATTAAAATTTTAGAAATTTGGTCATTTCAGGATTTCTAACATATAGTTAGGTATAACTTTTTTTTTCTTTCAGGGTTAACAAGTACCTCAAGTCATTGTGTTCAAATGAGGGTGAATTTAGTTTGAATGTTTTATATAAAATAAAAAAAGAAATACAACAAGAGAAAATAAATAAATATCGTTTTAGACAAATGTGAACAAAAGTAGGCTTTGGTGCAATAACCTGTTACTGGTCAGTTTTGACCATTCGGACAACGATTTGGATCTGTGGAAATTTCTGGAAGAAGCCAAACAAGAGGTTACCTTCATTCCTTCCGGCGGAGTTTCTAACATTTAGAAGATGTCCAAGGATTTAGATATCTTTTGTCAAGAGCTAAGTATTTTTCAGTTTTTTTTCAAATACATTTGAATTTATTAATTGAGTTATTGAAAAGAGATCAAAAGATGAATTGAAATGATAATCGTCCTTATATTATCGATAACTCGCTTTATTCATATTCTCAATTTGAATTCAGCGGAAAAATACCTAATGGTTTATTAAATGTTTTTATTTAATTTGTGTAAGCAATTGAGGGCTAGTTTTTGCCTTCAAATGATTTTGGATAAAGTTGATTTTTCCTAGTTCAGTTCCGTTTAGTGTCATATCAAACATAGAAAACAATACTTCGTTCACTTATTTATGTATATTTCTTGCTAGATAAGGCATCTGTTTAGTTTGAGCGTTACGTCCCATCCAATCCCATAATCAGCCGTAACTTTATTCCTTCAGCCTTCTTCAGGGAAGAATCATCCTTCGGGATGAAAACCCCGGATAAAAATTATTATCCGGATTAGCACTATTCTAAATTCTTAAATATGATACTTTTGGCTTCCGAATAATGGCCACATGGGCCGCTGACTTCGTTATCGTGATCCGTATCCGATGGTGGTTGGCTGGGGAAAGATATCGAGCCTAGGATAGACTTTTCTTCGACCCTTCGGAAAATCCTTTTCGTAGCCGAGGAAAAGCTGATGATTTTGGTGCGCATCACAGTTTCCAGACTTCCAGACTTTTGACATTTCTTACAGATTATTCCAGACTTTTGGGCTTGGACATAAATTGTTCTACAAAACTATCAAAATTCAAAATTGTTATATTGTAATATGGCAAGAAATGATTATAATTGGGAATATAAAATGTTTGAAAGATATAAGAAATGGGAAATGCTGCGAAGAAACATGTGGAACAGAGAACTATTCAGAGCATTATAAGCACTGGCATTGATAGTGCCAGCAATATTTGATTTTTATACGATTTTATACATTGAAACCAAAACTCAAAGGTCACCACCTTAAGAGTTTGTTATCCAGACTTTTCCAGACATTTTTTTCAAAATCTTCCAGACTTTTTTGAAAACCAGTTGGCAACTCTGATCACGGCCATTAATGCGCGCAGCATCGCCATGTTGCTACTGGGTTATTTTCTTCATCAGGGTTGCTCACGGTGACCCATTCGTTCCGGAACAAACACTGATCCAATCATAATAAAAATTATTGCTGAAGGAATAATGATGTTAATTTCATGTGCATTTTTTCTCAGTGGTTGCCGGAAAATTGGTTGGGGATCTTAGCTTGAACAAGTTACGTACAGAAAATTAAAAGATGCTTAATAAGTTGCATTTTAAAATTGAATTTAGAGTAATTATCTGTTTTACCTATGATGCCTATGCCAATTGTAGGAACAAAGTTGTCGTAATGACGTTATCTCTGAACGTAAAAAAATGAATATAATACGATTTAGTTTAAACTTTTTCAAAAACTGCCGAGCTAAAATTTTCTTTTCTCTTATTAAGGCCTTTTTAAGATAAATCAGAAATTCCAAAAGGAAACTTAGAAATTTAGGAGCTTAGGAGCAGGCTTGGCAAAAGTCATCGTCATGAGGCGTGAAGCTGTGACTGTGAAGCCTCTTGGTCCGTCAAACTCAATTGACTGTTCCTTAACGACCAGTCACTTCGTTTGCCAGTCATTCATTCCCCAGTCATTTGAAGCTAAAAGAATGACCTAGTCAAGCAATCGCATTCAAACGACCGATGACGAAAAAGAAACGCATTTATTATTATTGTTGCTCCTGCCAGCAAGCCGAAGACGACCGAAGAGGAACAAGAAAAGCATTTATTATTATTGTTGCTCTCTGCCAGCAAGTCGTTCAATTAGTTGTACCTGTCGTCAGCTGCCGATCGAAGTGTGAAGAGATTTGCCAGTCACTCTCAGGAGAAATTTTGACCATGTGTAGGAGCTTCGCCAGTCAATGATGGAGAAATGTTGATGTTGATTGTTGTCGTGCTTTATCCGTCATGCGAGTAGTGAGGCTCCGTCAATTGAGAACAGTGCCAGTCGTTTGATGAAACAAAACTAGTCGGGTCAAGCGTGACGGGCGAAATTTACCATCACTGCTTAGGAGTATATTGCCTTCAAATGGTCAATCGCTTACCAAGGTGATATTTCATGCCATATTACCCTTATCCTAAGATCGTTAGATTTTTCAGCACGTATCCAGGCAATTTTATCTAAAAACCTGGCGAAATCCGGGCATTTGATTTCGAAATTGTCGTCAAAAAATCCGGGCAAATAAGTCAACATTCAAGAATTACTCAACAATAAAAAACATGAAATTTCTTTTTTCATGAACACTCATCAGCAGATATTAAATCGTTTTATCAAATGAAAGTTATAGACAGATAGATTAGATTAGGAAGCAGGAAAGGTGTTGAAAATGACCCAAGAGCGTGTTATGAGAAAACTTCTTGCCGTACAAGACCATTTGTCCAGCACCGTATTATTGTCTAGAAGAAGCAAAATCGATATGCCGAATTTGCAAAGATCTATACAATGGAAATTTTTGTACTTTTTGTAGGTATTTTTTGTAGTTTTTGTCATCTTTGTAACTTTTGTCATTTATGTGATTTTTGTGATTTTTGTAATTTTTGTGATTTTTTTTTTGTATTTGTATGTAATTTTTTTAATGTTTGTCATGTATGTGATTTTTGTATTTTTTTGTTTTTTTTTGTAATTTTTGTATTTTTTTATAATTTTTGTATTTTGTTTAATTTTTGTATTTTTTATAATTTTTGTCATTTTTGTAATGTTTATCATTTTTGATATTTTTGTCATTTTTGTAATTTTTGTCATTTTTGTAGTTTTGTCATTTTTGTCATTTTTGCAATTTTTTTTTATTTTTGTCATTTATGTCATTTTTGTCATTTTTGTCACTTTTGTCATTTTTGTCATTTTTGTCATTTTTGTCATTTTTGTCATTTTTGTCATTTTTGTCATTTTTGTCATTTTTGTCATTTTTGTCATTTTTGTCATTTTTGTCATTTTTGTCATTTTTGTCATTTTTGTCATTTTTGTCATTTTTGTCATTTTTGTCATTTTTGTCATTTTTGTCATTTTTGTCATTTTTGTCATTTTTGTCATTTTTGTCATTTTTGTCATTTTTGTCATTTTTGTCATTTTTGTCATTTTTGTCATTTTTGTCATTTTTGTCATTTTTGTCATTTTTGTCATTTTTGTCATTTTTGTCATTTTTGTCATTTTTGTCATTTTTGTAATTTTTGTCATTTTTGTCATTTTTGTCATTTTTGTCATTTTTGTCATTTTTTTCATTTTTGTCATTTTTGTAATTTTTGTAATTTTTGTCATTTTTGTCATTTTTTTCATTTTTGTCATTTTTGTCATTTTTGTCATTTTTGTCATTTTTGTCATTTTTGTCATTTTTGTCATTTTTGTCATTTTTGTCATTTTTGTCATTTTTGTCATTTTTGTCATTTTTGTCATTTTTGTCATTTTTGTCATTTTTGTCATTTTTGTCATTTTTGTCATTTTTGTAATTTTTATCATTTTTGTCATTTTTGTCATTTTTGTCATTTTTGTCATTTTTGTCATTTTTGTCATTTTTGTCATTTTTGTCATTTTTGTCATTTTTGTCATTTTTGTCATTTTTGTCATTTTTGTCATTTTTGTCATTTTTGTAATTTTTTAATTTTTGTAATTTTTATAATTTTTGTAATTTTTGTAATTTTTGTTATTTTTGTAATTTTTGTCATTTTTGTAATTTTTGTAATTTTTGTAATTTTTGTAAATTTTGTAATTTTTGTAATTTTTGTAAATTTTGTAATTTTTGTAATTTTTGTAATTTTTGTAATTTTTGTAATTTTTGTAATTTTTGTAATTTTTGTAATTTTTGTAATTTTTGTAATTTTTGTAATTTTTGTAATTTTTGTAATTTTTGTAATTTTTGTAATTTTTGTAATTTTTGTAATTTTTGTAATTTTTGTAATTTTTGAATTTTTGTAATTTTTGTAATTTTTGTAATTTTTGTAATTTTTGTAATTTTTGTATTTTTTGTAATTTTTGCCATTTTTGTAATTTTGTTATTTTTGTAATTTTTGTATTTTTTGTAATTTTTGTAATTTTTGTAATTTTTGTAATTTTTGTAATTTTTGTAATTTTTGTAATTTTTGTAATTTTTGTAATTTTTGTAATTTTTGTTATTTTTGTAATTTTTGTAATTTTTGTAATTTTTGTAAATTTTGTAATTTTGTAATTTTTGTAATTTTTGTAATTTTTGTAATTTTTGTAATTTTTGTAATTTTTGTAATTTTTGTAATTTTTGTAATTTTTGTAATTTTTGTAATTTTTGTAATTTTTGTAATTTTTGTAATTTTTGTAATTTTTGTAATTTTTGTAATTTTTGTAATTTTTGTAATTTTTGTAATTTTTGTAATTTTTGTAATTTTTGTAATTTTTGTAATTTTTGTAATTTTTGTAATTTTTGTAATTTTTGTAATTTTTGTAATTTTTGTAATTTTTGTAATTTTTGTAATTTTTGTAATTTTTGTAATTTTTGTAATTTTTGTAATTTTTGTAAATTTTGTAATTTTTGTAATTTTTGTAATTTTTGTAATTTTGTATTTTTTGTAATTTTTGTAATTTTTGTAATTTTTGTAATTTTTGTAATTTTTGTAATTTTTGTAATTTTTGTAATTTTTGTAATTTTTGTAATTTTTGTAATTTTTATAATTTTTGTAATTTTTGTAATTTTTGTAATTTTTGTAATTTTTGTAATTTTTGTAATTTTTGTAATTTTTGTCATTTTTGTAATTTTTGTAATTTTTGTAATTTTTGTAATTTTTGTCATTTTTGTAATTTTTGTAATTTTTGTAATTTTTGTAATTTTTGTAAATTTTGTAATTTTTGTAATTTTTGTAATTTTTGTAATTTTTGTAATTTTTGTAATTTTTGTAATTTTTGTAATTTTTGTAATTTTTGTAATTTTTGTAATTTTTGTATTTTTTGTAATTTTTGCCATTTTTGTTATTTTTGTAATTTTTGTAATTTTGTAATTTTTGTAATTTTTGTAATTTTTGTAATTTTTGTAATTTTTGTAATTTTTTTAATTTTTGTAATTTTTGTAATTTTTGTAATTTTTGTTATTTTTGTAAATTTTGTAATTTTTGTAATTTTTGTAAATTTTGTAATTTTTGTAATTTTTGTAATTTTTGTAAATTTTGTAATTTTTGTAATTTTTGTAATTTTTGTAATTTTTGTAATTTTTGTAATTTTTGTAATTTTTGTATTTTTTGTAATTTTTGTAATTTTTGTAATTTTTGTAATTTTTGTAATATTTGTAATTTTTGTAATTTTTGTAATTTTTGTAATTTTTATAATTTTTATAATTTTTGTAATTTTTGTAGTTTTTGTAATTTTTGTAATTTTTGTAATTTTTGTAAGTTTTATAATTTTTGTAATTTTTGTAATTTTTGTAATTTTTGTAATTTTTGTAATTTTTGTAATTTTTGTAATTTTTGAATTTTTGTAATTTTTGTAGTTTTTGTAATTTTTGTAATTTTTGTAATTTTTGTAATTTTTGTTATTTTTGTAATTTTTGAAATTTTTGTAATTTTTGTTTTTTTTTATTGAGGTAATTTTTGATATTTTTGTCATTCGGGATATCCTAAAGCCGTGAAGTCAACTTGATGTAAATTTTGTTACATGACGCGAAAAGAATAATTTGACGGTTGGTTCAAATTATTCCTTTCGAATAAACTTGCAATGGTATCACAGAAGCTTGTTCAGGACTGACAACTCTCTTCAAAGTCTGTAATGTAGCTGTAATGGTTTATGAATTCATATTCCCCTCACTTTTTCATTTTTTGAAGTCACATTCGCTCATGCCGTCTTCATTTCAGTGAAACAACAGTGAACATAAAAAACAAATCCGCAACAAAAATATGGGAAACTTAAATTAAACTAATTTTGAAAAGTTTCCTTCGTCTTGAGTTTTAATATTTTATTTTTTCGTGCAGATGTTGTCTAAAAGATTCACTACTAGGACCTTTCATCATTTTTATATATTTTTTCAAATTTCTATTTTTCTCATATGGATAAAATAAATAATACAATAATTAGAATTTGAAAGTTTGGTTAACATTAAAGGAAAAGGAGTCCTTTCAAAGGACCACATTTTACAAAACAAACTATTGTTATAATATTGAGCGATATTTAAAATGGATCGGACATCTTCGATATCAAATGTCGGTTGTAAATTGGCATAAACAAATTATTCACGTAAATAATTCAACGATTCTTTCACCCAGTAACGTCTCTCCTGCCTGATCTGACTGGAATCAATTCCAAAGCGGCCAATAGGTAGGTCCTATTCCACTATAAATAGCTATCGACCAAGCGAGATGAAACATCCCAGAAGCCATCCAGGGAACGAGGTGGCAGATTCAATCGGTTGACCCAATCTCGAGCAACATCCTCGAAACATCAAACGCTGCTGGCTGGACCTGGCTGTACATTAGGATGGTTTGAATTTCCTGTGTTTGATGATTTCGATTTCCTTTTTTTTAAATTATGTTTGTCTAAGAAACGGATTTAAGTTTACTGTAGTCAGATTTTTTCGACAGCGATATTGACTTAATGAGTTTTATTAAGAACCTCAAAACTAAAAAAACTACAAATAGTTGAAATTCCTGTCGCACTAGTGCGGCTCACATGGGCTAGGAGCATATCATTACATATTCAAAATTATGAGAATCCCGATTCGCCCAACCGTGGTAAATGAAATATTCAAGTTTAATCTTCTGTCCTTATAATTGGATTCAGGGTCGCTACTTTGCGAGGCGGAAAGTCACAAGCTCCCCTTTTTCGTTTTCATCTGTTGAAACTTTTGCAAAACTTGCATGGTTATACTCATGTATACATCCGAACGCACGAGCACTACCCCATTTGTGGTATGGAAAACTTTGATCGGGGATGTTTCCCCAAGACGGACTATTACAGTTTGGCAGCTTTGTGCTAGCTCATCCCCGCCCCTATGAAGAGAATTAAAATCATCCTAAACTTTATCAATCGCTTGGTCCTAGTCTGTTCTGTAGAGATATTTGTCTCAGGAATGGTTTAATGCACAACAGATTTATCAAAAACTTTCTGTCCTGGGAAATGCATTGATTGTTATCAGAGCGTAAAACTGGAGTATGTTTTATTTTTCTCGAAAAATAATTCAAAACTAAATTCAACTAATGCAGAAATGTATTCTATTAATATTATTAAAGTTTTTTTTTTAAATAGAAACAGAAAATTAGTTAAGGCAAATGAGAAGCAGGCGTTGGTTGAACGTGCAGCACGCGTATTTTCGGAGCTGCAAAATTTTGATTATAAAATTCAACAATTTAAAGCGAAAATAATAGTTTTGAATTGTAGATTTAGTGTTCCTTTGTACAATTAACTGATTGAACAGTGAAAAGTTTCTATTTCAAATCGGCGATTGTTTGTACGGTGTTAACTGTGCTTAACCCTTCATTTCATGATTTTTTATTTTTTCTTGAAAAAATTCTCAATAGTGCGCAATGATGAGTACATGAAGGGAAAAATAATGAAAAAATATTATTTTCTCATATTTCGAGGATATGAAATATTAATTGTTGCAAATTTGCAACAACATGAAATGGTTATACCTTTTCGTTCCTCATACAATACAGCTAGAAATAAATGCTTATTCCTATTTTATCCAGCACTAATCGTAGTTAAAGCTCAAGAACTTCGTAAGGCGGCATCCATAAATTACGTAACGCAAAAAATGCACTTTTTTGACCCCCTCCCCCCCGTATGTCACAAATCGTAACGCTTCGACATACCCCCCCTATGAAAATTACGTAACGCTAACAATTACCCCCCCCCCCCCCCATCTTCCCGTGATTTTAAACAATGATTTTCGAAGGTAAAAAAAATTAACATAATTTTTTTAACTTTCTTTAAAACGGAATTGTTATCCATCCAATCGCTTCTTTAGTACTCGTTGTTGATAACTCTCTGATAAAGTAAATTAATTGCCTTATTACGAGTTGCTCTGTGCTTGTTAACTGGTGATCTACCTTGTTTACTTAATTTTGTTCAAGCAGCATAACTTGTTATGCAAAATATACTCCATTTGGTAATATTCGTCGGAATAATCAAAATAGCTAATCGGAATAATCAAAATCAATTGAGAAAAAATAGTTTTTGGTTTTCCAACGGTTAATTCACGGATATCCAATACACGTTTAGTCTATCTTAGAATCTTTAAAAAGGAATGGTTACAAATCAGTTTAGATCTTGTCAAAGCTAACAAATTTTAAGCTGATTTTGGTTTGCTTATCATTCAGCGAAAATTGCATGATATCAAAAAAGCTGCAATTAAACTGAATTTTTTTAGGGACACAATCGTTACGTAACGATGAGCATACCTCCCCCCTTCCCCTATGTCACAATTCGTAACGCTAGAGAATACTCCCTCCCCCCCCCCCCCCCCCTAGGAGCGTTACGTAATTTATGGATGCCCCCTAAGCCTAGTGTCTGGACCAAATTTAGCTGGGGTTAGTACCTAAGTATGTTGGTTACCCACCATGGGTGCACGGATTCACCTAAGTTTCTGCCTAAGTATGTGCTTACATGCATTATTTAGATCAATTAGTTCGACAAATTTCCAATGCAGCGTTTCACCCGGACCCCATGGCTTCGTTTGATCTGTTATCGAGTAAATGTATCACTTATGTTGATGAAAGTATATTTTGGAAGAACATGTCAATCTGGTGGGCTAGTTTACTACATAAATTCCGGTATCCCTGTATATTTAGCTGACCTGGAAAACTGATTGAACATTCTTATATATGAGAATTTCAAGGAAGCACATCTTACCTGTTGGCCATTTATGTAATTTGGACCTAAAAGTTTTCTCCCGACACCCGTAATCGAACCCTTTACGCGTAGCATACCAAAACCAGACTCACGCCAGCGTATTCGCTAGCGGCTAGACCTCCCAGACACAGTATTATTTTGGGAGCTGGAGGGTAGTTATGCGATAATATTCATTACGTTTGCTTGAAGGTGCTATATGGTAAGCTGAAACTTTTTTGAAAAATAACCTTGTCAAAATCAATATTTTGACGATAACATTCAAGTTTTGGACTTGTATTCAGTTCTTTTGCAGTAACTTCATTTTTCGTGAAAAGTTTAATGGTATTCTTCGTGCTCATAGTTTTTTAGCGCAATATACAGCAATCTAGAAACAAGTTTATTCTCGGCTGATAACAATGTTTGAATTATAAAACCTTAAAAATGGTATACTTAGATTCAAAGAATCAAGTAACTTGAAAATCAGGAAATACAAATTGTTGAAGAAACAAATTACGTTTTTTCTTCAAACACCTACAATAAAAAAAAAAAATTTTATTATTCCTTAATAATAAAAAAACCGATGGATAAAATACATTAAAAATGGTTTTACCCGTATAACATTTGTTAAATATGGTACGCGTTTGGAAGAGTAAATAGAATTATAAGTAGGACTTATGTAAATGGAACTGCCATTTTCGTCTCACCATGATGATTAAATTCGTACTGAAAACATTAAAGCTGTTATCATAAATACTATACAAATGATAAAAAGTATTTGAAGAACATTATGGGACTAATGTTTCAAACTAGGGTATAACATTATTAAGTAGTGAGCCGAAAAAAAATGTTAATTATTATTTTCTAAAAATTTGAAAATATTTTCTACGAACAAATACAATCTTTTCCGGGGATCATAAAATTATATTTAAAATCATCGTTGGTTGCATTTGAAAAATTAAAGATTCTAATTATTAATATAAACACTTTAACTACTCAAAAGTCACAAATTTGTACTAAATGTGACACATGGTTGATGATCTAGCCAAAATAAATTGCTCTTGGTTTTCCCCAATATTTTTACAGTTGTCAGCCATTTTGTTTAGTTAGAGGCTTATTCATCAGCATTATTTCAAAAATATCTCGACAACATGATAATATAACATTAAAAATAATAATACTTTCATCAGGAAACATATACACTGTTTAAACGATGAAACATTAGAAAGCACACTTTGTAGCCCATAGACCTAACTAAAGGTGCTACCGTTGCATGATGTTGCAAATTTGCAACAATTAATTATAGGCCGTTATATCAGACAAAAAATTTAAAAAATCTTCAAATTGTATTCAATTGTGTTAATTGCATTACCGAAAGTGCGAAAATATTTTTTTCAGACAAATTTTTTTTTCGCGGTGTGAATTGGACTAGGTCAAAACTCTGAAAAAATAAGCCTTTTAAAATATTTCATATTTTTCAGATTCAAGTTGGTCTAGTTTCTATATGTATACTCAGAAAGTCATTTTTTTTAATTCAACGTAATCTTGAAGTTAGAAATATTATTGCCCTGAAGAAAAAAGTTGGCTATTTGGTTTTCTGCAAAAGTTACAACAGCTTTAATTAATTGTTGCAAATTTGTTACTTTATGAAACGAAGGGTTAAGAAGCAGGATGGCTCAACGAGAATTGGTCGCGGATTTGGAAGAGACATCGGTAGCTTTCATGAATCATAGTTTATGAAGATAATTTGTGTTTCAAGATGTTTTCCTGCGTTTAAAGAACAAATTTATCATGAGATTGGAAATTTGCGGAAGTGTTCTTTGCCCAAGTTCTCCAATAAAAGGCTTGAATGTGTTTTTAGGATTGTCAAAAGGTGGTTTTGGTCGTAGTGATGATCTGGCGGCAAAGCTCTTTCGCTTTAAATTAAGAAGAAATAATTATATGTGGATAATGTCCTAATGTGGTGAAGGCAAATTAACGATAAGGGTCTGTGAAAATTAAAAAGTATATTAAAAGCGGAATTTTTAGTGGTGTTCTGTAATTTTGTCCTAAAGTCTGTTTCACGTAGAATCTGGTCGGATAAAATAGATCATTTCTCCGCAAAGAAATGACGTACAACAAAAGTAAAAATGTCATTTAGTAGGGTTTTTATTGCACTTTAAGGGAAAAATACATAAAAATCATTCGTCAGCATTTCGGATAAATTTTCGACCTTTTTTTTGTGATACCACCCATCATTTTCTGCACAGTACAGCTGGTAACCTCATTTCTTCAGTTTGCCCTTAACTATTGCCCAATATTTCTCGATGGGACAAAAATCCGGACAGTTTGGTGGATTGATACTTTTTTCAACAAAATCGATCTTGTTCTCCTTATACCACTTAACGACATCCCGGCTGTAGTGGCAGAACTTTACCGGACCTGGAACCGAATGAATGGCAAAACCCTCTTCTGGAGACATTCTTCTTTGTAAACATTTCCATTCATTGAGTCCCCAGTGATGAAAATCTTAGTCTTCTTCCCACAACTACAGATCCCTTGCCAAATCATCAACTTATGAGTAAATTTATCTGCGAAAACAAACTTGAATCTACCCGCAACATTCCCTTTACGCTTCGCAAAGTAAAATTTGTTAACGGATATTTGTCCAAAATCCATTTTGACGTAAGTTTCGTCGTCCATCAAAATGCATCCGTTGTACTTGGTCAACACTTTCTCGTACAACTTCCTTGCCCTGGTTTTGGCAAACAGGTCTTGTTTCTGCGCCCTGTTGGGGCGTTTGCTTGCATTATACGACCGCAAGCCTTCTCGCAAACGGCTGTACTGTGGTTCGTCTAGAACTTTTTCGCCAAATCACGCAAGGAGATTCCAGGATTATTGTGAACTGAGCGAATTACCTTTGCTCGCAGCTCCCGGTCATATGTTCCACTTTTAAGCCTGGTTTGTTTTGCTCGATCCACCGTAAGGGTCTCCCGGTAACGTTGCAGCACCGAATTTACAGTCGATTTTGGATATTTCAGGAATTTTGCGATCTTTACCCTTGACCACGTCGGTTTCTCTACGTGATGCAGAATTTGATCTCGCCTTTCGCGTTCTATCGTCAATAACTTTTGACTGACTGCTTCAATCTTGATGAAATTTTCACCATAAAGTAAACAAACCATCTGGATCAAAACACTGTCAATAAATTCGCGATGTGACAACTAGGGGCTCTGCAGAAAATGAAAATGAGAAAAATCGCATATACATGCGAACTTCATACAATAAATAATTAACCTGACAGATTTTTAAAAGGAGCCGCATTTCGTTTCCACCACAAAACCTTTGGAAATTGCAAACATTGAAACGTTTAGTAATTATTTTCTTTATTTTCATCTTTCTTTTCAAGAGCGCTATATTCAAGAGGTCCCAAAGAAAGGAGACCTAACAGAGTGCGGTAACTGGCGTGGCATTATTTTGATCTGTACAACCCTCAAAGTACTCTGCAAAGTGATCCTGAACAGGATCCAGGAGAAAATCGACGCTACACTCCGACGGCAACAAGCTGGATTCCGATCCGGACGATCATGTGTGGACCACATCACAACGCTACGAATAATACTGGAACAAATCAACGAATTCCAGGACTCTCTTCTGCTGGTGTTCGTTGATTTCGAAAAAGCATTTGACCGACTGAACCACGAGAACATCTGGGCTGCTCTTAGACGAAGAGGGGTCCCAGAGAAACTAGTCCATCTGATCGAAGCACAGTACGAGGCATTTTCGTGCAAGGTCTTGCACGACGGTGTCTTGTCCGAACCAATCCCGGTAACTGCTGGAGTGAGACAAGGATGTATTTTATCACCGCTACTTTTTCTCATCGTAATGGATGAGATCTTGACTGGATCGATTGACTGTAGACCAAACCGAGGATTGCCGTGGAATCCTTCAACCATGGAGCAACTGAACGACCTTGACCTGGCAGACGATATTGTTTTGCTCGCCCAAACACAACAAGACATGCAGAGCAAACTCGATGACCTCACCGAAAGCTCCAAGGCAGCAGGTCTCAAAATCAATGTCGGAAAGACCAAGTCGATGGAAATCAATACAGGAAATCGTTCCAATTTCGTGGTAGCTGGACAACAGGTTGAGACAGTGGAGTGCTTCCAGTATCTTGGTAGCCAGATTACGCCTGATGGTGGTACCAAGAAGGACATCGAAACCCGGATCAGAAAAGCCCGATTTGCGTTTGCGAGTCTCCGAAACATCTGGCGGTCACGCCAGATCTCTCTACGAACTAAGATCCGAATCTTCAACTCAAACGTTAAATCCGTATTGCTGTACGGGTGTGAGACTTGGTGCACATATGCGGTGACGACGCGAAAACTGCAAGTTTTTGTGAATCGGTGCCTGCGGAACATCATCCGTGCTTGGTGGCCTGGCAACTGGATCTCAAACGTTGAACTTCATCGCCGGTGTCATCAAAAGGCGCTAGAAATCGAGATTCGAGAACGTAAGTGGAGATGGATTGGGCACACGCTGCGAAGAGATGAAAACGAGATTTGCAGAGAGGCGCTTGACTGGAATCCAGATGGGCATCGAAGAAGAGGCAGGCCCAAAAGCTCGTGGCGGCGAAGTCTAGCCGCTGAAATCCGCACAGTTGACGAGAACCTTGGCTGGCAGCAAGTGAAGACGCTGGCTCCGGATCGCCAGCAGTGGAGATCTTTTATCTCAGCCCTATGCGCCGGTCAATCGGCGCTGGACCCTTAGTGGTAGTGTAGTGTCTGTTTCTTCGTAAATCCAGTTTCGGAACATCACCTGCGAGTTATACAAAATAGAGAACCAAAAGTGGTCCACCAGAGCATCGCCGAGTTTTGTTTTATTGGCTTGAATCAATAAATTAGGTGTTAATTTTGTGTTGACCCACTGAAGCAAGAATGTCTCAGGATTGCTGCATCACCTGTACAAAAACTATAGATCCAAGTACGGTACCTACCTATATTCAAGATGAAAGCAAATATAGTAAAAACCAATATACCTCACTCTTCAAAAAACAAGGCGACACATCAAGCACGTCATCCTATGGAGAAAGTTCTAACTACCATGTATAAATATTGACGATCTGCACTACTTTTGTCAGATTTTTGACTAGTAGGAACTTTCGTCAGTAGGTGGTACTGACATGCGTGTCCTTGATGAGATGTATGGAGAAGGCTGGCAGTGAGGTATATTTGTTTTAATATATTTGATCAAAGGCCAGAGATGACGGTGCATAGAAATTCAAAACTTGGAATATAATTTATGAGATGTTATGAACAAATTTCAAAAATATTCAAAGCTAAACATTAGATTAAGACAAAAGTTCGATATAGCAAATACTCAATAGTTTTGAATTTCTGTGCAATTCCGGCCACCTGAGAAGAGAATTCCCGACTCCGGTATTCATCGTCAAGGAGCACATTTAATTTTAGCATATGCACTCCCAACCCTAACAAATTGAACTGTGTATTATAGCTGAAACAGGTAATGCCGTGAGAAAGAACACCATTTTTTTTTCCCTTGTAGGGGAGAGCCCACTGCGACCAGTAGTTGATCTATTGTGGTAATTACCCCGCGTTACTGTATGCTATCAGGCTCACCTGCACTATGGGTTGTAGTGACAGTTGATTGCTGACTAAGCATTTTATCCCAATCGGGTATGATATCAAAGATGTATGATATAACCTTCTTAGGGCTGATATGCAACCATATGTCTTGTGCGCTTATTAACTTTGCCCCAAGAACACGCTCTCTCCTCTTAAGGAGGGCGCAGCAGTTGCATAAGAGATGCTCTGCAGTTTATTTTTCGAACCCGCAGAACCGACAGTCGTCGTTTTGAATAATGTTTATCCTTTTGAGATGCTGTTTTGTTGGACAGTGTCCTGTCAATAGACCAGTGTAAGTACTTAACTCGTGCTTACTTAAGTTCAACATGTTTTTGGAGAGTCGTGCGCTTGGTTCGATGAATCTTTTCGCCTGAGTTGCTCCCTCTGCTGTTCTCCAGTTGGAGACAATAGTGGTGCTTTCCCAGTTCTTGAGTTCCTTATTCAAGGCACTCCTAGATACTCCGCAGAAAGGTTGTACCGTCTCGCTTTCCTTCGGTATTCGAAGCCGAAACAAGACGATAAACTTCCAGAAAAATCTACACCCACTGATTTTAACCAGGATTGAATCCCACTTTGTGCTAAAGGAAATGAAATTTTATCCCTAAGGTAACTAAGATGGAAACTTACCGATAAAATAGTCCTTGCACCT